>NC_069499.1:1314655953-1314740953 GCF_027579735.1 Bombina bombina
CTAAATTCAATGTTTACAACAGTATTTAATCAGTTGTTTTAAAACCTGATTCAAACCTATTTGTTAAAAAAGGCAGTATTTAAAACACAAGTTATTTTATCTTCTAAAAATACAATCATAAAATCACAATTCATATAGGATAACAATATAGAGTGCGCACTCTTATAAACATGTAAAACTAAAACAACTAAAAAAAGGGGGGGTCTTCCCTCTCTGGTTTAAATTAAGTTGGGCTATAGCCACAACTAAGTAATATTCCTTAATGAAGGATAGCAAAAAGATATGGCTCGCACCTTCTGTTCTGTAGGCTCACTGAAATGCCACTTTTATTATGTGCTTGCAATGTGTTTTAACATCCAACACTTTAAACTCTCCTGTATGCAGCTTGTTGTCTGTGTTTTCTGTTACCTCTTTCCCCAGGTTCCTTTATGCAGTTAGAATCTCCTTAGGACTGGAAGGTTACTGTGTTAGCAGCTTTTTTCATCCGGTCCCTAATTGTGTAGGTGATCCGGTCTGTAATCACAGCTTAGGCCTAAGCTTACAGATGTTTCAAGAGACTCTACCCCTGGCCGATATTGAATCATAACTCTCTGACACTCCCGTCATTATTGTGGGAGGAGAAGGAGGAGCTTGAAGCCCCTATCTCGACGGACGAAGTGGCTAATACCATAGACAGTTTACCAACCGGTAAAAGCCCAGGCCCAGATGGCTTTAGTGCCAAATACTACAAATTGTTTAAAACTATCACCACACTTAGCCTCACTGTTCAACATAATAGGGAACACACAGGGATTTCCCCCCTCTATGCTGCTGGAACACATTACCACCATCCCAAAACCCGGAAAACCCGCATATCGCCCTGAAAACTTCAGGCCAATTTCCCTCCTCAACGTAGATTTAAAATTTTTTGCCAAAATACTCTCGACCAGACTAAACACATTTTTGCCACAATTAATATCCCCTGACCAGGTGGGGTTTGTCCCTGGATGAGAGGCCAGGGACAACACCATAAAAGCCTCCCTCCTTGTGAATTACGCACAGTGCAACAGCATCCCATCTATACTTATCTCCACTGAGGCAGAGAAGGCCTTCAACAAGGTTTGCTGGACCTTTCTTAGGGCTACCCTGTCGAAGATTAATTTTGGACAGCATTTTATAAATAGGGTTTTTTCCCTCGGCACCCTAAGCACAGATTAAGATAAACAACATCTTGTCAAACCCCTTTAAGATAATCAACGGCACGCGAAAGGGCTGCCCGCTATCACTATTGCTATTCGCCCTCACGATAGAGGTGTTGGGAATCAAGATAGGGGATCATGAACATAAACTATCTTTATATGCGGACGATGTTCTTCTGTCTGTCACAAACCCTCTGGTCTCGCTTCTGGAGACCCTTAAGGAGTTTGAGGAGTAAGGCAAGGTATCAAATTTTCATTTAAAACAAACTAAGTCTGAACTCTTGAATATAAACCTCCCTCAGGCAGAACTGTGTCAACTCTCAGACATCTGTAAGTTGCACATACAGACTCGCACACTTAAATTGTTGGGGGTTAATCTCACATCAAACATAGACACCCTTTTTGAGGATAATTATGCACACCAATTATCCTCGGTAACTGGCGATCTATCATCGTGGAAGAATAAAAAGGTTTTGTGGTTGGGTAGGATTGGAATAATTAAAATGAATCCTCCCCAGTATTTTATATTATCTGCAGACTCTACTGATTCTCTTCCCAGCACAATACCTACTAAAATTGTAGGGAAAAATAGAAGAATTCATTGGGGGGGGTAAAACCACGTATTCCATGGCACACACTGTATCAATCAAAAGAGAGGGGGGGTCTGGGGGTTCCTAACCTTTTATTATACAAACAAGCCATAAACCTTCAACACCAAGTGGAATGGAGTAACAACTCAAAAGACAAAATGTGGGTTCAAATAGGTAGAACACTTCTGGGAGCACAGAACATGAGATCCCTGGGGTGGACCTCCACTAAAACTAGACCTAAATTGATCAGTTCTTACCCAGTCTTACGGGAATTCTTCTTACAATGGGATAAAACACTAATAGAAAAAAACTTGAGGAATTGGAGTGCTCTGGCCTCAAAATTTCTTGGTACTTCCATATGCAATTACAACATTATTTATCATCACATAAAGTTTGGAAAACATAGCCAGACAACCAACCCTGTTGGAAACACTTTACATGCTACCTCATACTCCAAAACATCTTATATCTATAATGTATTGTTTGCTGACATCACACAAAGAGACACCTATGCCTACATACATTAGACAGTGGAATCGAGAGATGATACCTCCTCCCACAGACAATGAGTAGCAAAAAATATTTCACAATTATACAAAAGAGTCAGTCTCAGCTAGAACCCTTGAATCTAACTACAAATACCTGTCTCGTTGGTACCTTACAACAGATAAAATAAAAAAATATATACAAGCACTCAGACGGGAAATGCTGGAGAAGTTGCAGAGAACAAGGTACATTTCTCCACATATGGTGGGGTTACAAGCTAATAAAACCATACTGGCAGACAATTCTGGACACGATAGACTCTAAATTAAAATCACACTAAATAGGAGACCCGATCTTCTTCTCTTCCATGGTCTCCATGGTAAATTAACAGACAAACCCAAAAAACACCTTCTATATATAATGCTTAATAGCGCCAAATCCCTCATCCCCAAAAATTGTAGCTCCATTAATGTTCCATTGATCCCTGAGTGGGAAAATCAAGTAGACAGGCACTTGTTACTGGAGCGATTCTGATATATGAGAGATGACAAAATACAAATCCATGAATACATGTTAGAACTCTGGAAGCCCCTGGATGCATAGTATTTTATGCTTTATAAAACCCCACGACCATCACAACGACTACTCATACCCCTTCTCCCATTTTTTTTTCCCCCTTACCCCCTTTTCTAGACGGTTGTTTCTCCTTTTTCTTCTTCTGCGTTCCCTCTTCTTATCTCCCTTATTCTCCCTTTCCCTATCATTATTGTTATATATCGCTGCCATGCATCGATAAATTGATGCATGTCAGGATTTGACTATACTGTTTAGTGTGCGTTAATACACCTATAATATAGTGAGTGCAACAGTTAAAGTGTTACAACTTAAGAACTGGAGAACTCAGGTTAATAAACAAATTAAAGCACTGGAGAAATAATTGAAAAAGATTATAAGGCGAGATTTAGAACCCTATATTGTTGACATATGATCATATTGTTATATAGTATGGGACATTCGTAAAACACATATACTGCATCTGCAAGAAGATCGACAACAAGTTACTAGACTGCAGATCTCTGGGCCCTGAAAATGTATAATGTACCTGGGATCCTTTAGATTGTAACCTTTAGATTTTATCGTTTGTCTTTTCTTTGTTTTTATGCACTCTTTATGTAATGTTTTCATGATAATCAAATAAAGCTTTTGAAAATTGAAAAAAAAAAAACAATTATATGAGTTAAAAAAACCACACTAAATTACACAAAATAAAAACCAAAATTATCAAAAATAAAAGCGAATTACACCTAATCTAATAGCCCTATCAAAATAAAAAAGCCCCCCCAAAATAAAAAAACCCTAGCCTACACTAAACTAACAATGGCAAGAAATCAGCTTTTTTACCTGTAAAAAAAATACAAACAACCCCCCACCAGTAAAACCCACCACCCACACAACCAAACCGCCCAAATACAAACCTATCTAAATAAACCTAAGCTAAACATTAACCTGAAAAGGGCATTTGGATGGGCATTGCCCTTAAAAAGGCATTTAGCTCTTTTACATTGCTCAAAACCCTAATCTAAAAATAAAACACACCCAATAAACCCTTAAAAAAACCTAACACTAACCCCCGACAATCCATTTACAGTTTTCGAAGACCAAACATCCATCCTCATCCAGGAAGCAGAAGTCTTCATCCAAGCAGGCAGTAGTCCTCCTCGAAGCCGGCAGAAGTCTTCATCCAAGCGGGCAGAAGTCTTCATCCAGACGGCATCATCTATGTTCATCCATCCAGCGCGGAGCTGGTCCATTTCAAGACATCCGGCGCGGAGCATCCTCATTACGAAATCCGCTGGAAAATTCCAATTGGAATTAAAGGGGAAAAAATACTATTGGCTGTTGCAATCAGCCAATAGGATTGACCTTTCATCCTATTGGCTGATCCAATCATTCTTAAAAGGTAAGTATTTAGTTTTAATAGGAATTATTTAGGTAATAATTGTAAGTTTAATTTAGATTTATTTTAATTATATTTAAGTTAGGGGGAGTTAGGGTTTGGGTTATGCCTAGGGTTAGAGTTACGTTAGTGTTAGGATTAGGGATTAATATATTTATGTAGAATTAGTGATGTGGGAGACCAGAGGTTTAGGGGTTAATAGGTTTATTAGAGTGGCGACAATGTCGGGGGTTAACGGAATAGGGGTTAATAAATTTTTAAAGTGGCGCCGATGACCGGAGTGGAAGATTAGGGGTTAATAGTTTTATTATAGTGTTTGCGATGCAGGAGGGCCTCGGTTTAGGGATTAATAGGTAGTTTATGGGTGTTAGTGTACTTTTTAACACTTTAGTTATGAGTTTTATGCTACAGTACGTAAAACTCATAACTACTTAGTTTAGATGGTAGTTCTTGTCGGTTATATAGTTTACTGCTCACTTTCTGGCCTTACTGCTCACTTTCTGGCCTCCCAGGCAAACTCATAATACCGGCGCTTTGAAAGTCCCATTGAAAAAGGACTTTTTTAAAACTGCAGTACTGGCCAAAAAGGTGTGCGGTACACCTATACCTGCAAGACTTGTAATAGCGGCGTTAGGGAAAAAGCATCGTTATGAAGCATAACAATGCTTTTTCTCTCATAACGCAAAACTCGTAATCTATCTGACTGTTTGTTTTGTATGGTTTTTTTTTTACAATGTAAAATTGTTTTGTTCACATGGTTACTGATTCACAATGTTCACAAATGTATACTAATTGTGTCACACTCCAGCACACTTTACGGTAACCTATACTCCAACTTAACATTATTGAAGGAGAACAACACCCAGAGTCTCATATATGTGACCTTGAAAATGATAAATAAATTAGAGTAAAGTATCCTCCCCTTTACAAAGAATTACGTAAAGATATCGCTAAATGGACACACTTTAACTTCTCATGATATGGCAGAATATCCGCTATTAAGATGAATATTCTTCAGAGAATCCTTTATTTGTTCAGAACTCTCCCTATCCCAATTCCCGACCAGCCCTAATATCCTTACAGTCAGAGATCAACCACTTCATAAATAGCAAGAAACAGTCAAGAATCCGATTCCGAATTATAACTAGACACAGAAAGCTGGGAGGAATTGGTGCCCCTAACCTGACAAACTATTATGACGCCTCTAGGTTGGCCCAAACAATGCTAATGGGATCCACAAGAAAATATATATGGACCTTACTGGAATCGGACTTAGTAATCTTCAACTCACCAGAAGATCTTATATGGGGTAGACCTTCACATCAGACCTGCTCTCTGGTGTTTTTTACTCTCCTGTAACTCTCTTCTGGTATGTGAATAGAGACCCTGTCATTCTGCAACTACTCACTGCTCTCTGGTGTTTTTTACTCTCCTGTAACTCTCTTCTGGTATGTGAATAGAGACCCTGTCATTCTGCAACTACTCACTGCTCTCTGGTGTTTTTTACTCTCCTGTAACTCTCTTCTGGTATGTGAATAGAGACCCTGTCATTCTGCAACTACTCACTGCTCCCTGGTGTTTTTTACTCTCCTGTAACTCTCTTCTGGTATGTGAATAGAGACCCTGTCATTCTGCAACTACTCACTGCTCTCTGGTGTTTTTTACTCTCCTGTAACTCTCTTCTGGTATGTGAATAGAGACCCTGTCACTCTGCAACTACTCACTGCTCTCTGGTGTTCTTTACTCTCGTGTAACTCTCTTCTGGTATGTGAATATTTACATAGTGCAAATGATTTTAGTTTGTTAATTTAGTCCTACATCTGTTGTACTGTTATCCAATGTGTTATTTCTAATGTTCATTTAACTGCCATGTGATGTTCAATCCTTATCAATACTTGCTATTATTCTAAAATGTATAGCTGTCTTACTCCATAGTTTTAACCGCCCCCAAATTTTATTGTCTGTTTACTTAACATCTCACCCTGACCAGACCAGAATCTAACTTTCCAATTGGCCTTTCCAATTGTCTTTGATTAGCAATCAACTAAATTTAGTGGACTCAGCTGACTGCCCTCCGTGCATATATTTCACACTAGTTTGGGATGTGCATTGCACAGGGGTGCATTCCATGGGCAGTGTACATTGTAACAATAGCATATGTTCACATTTTCAAAGTGAACATTTTATAAGTGATTCACTAGCAATATAGCAATAGAATTATACAAGAATTCAACAAGGATTGGGCAAGGGGCAAGACACAAGGCAAGTACTTTTGTAATATTATGTTTGATATACCTTACTGTTTTCAAATGCGATTGCTACTGTAATACTGTGTCTTATGTTTTTAACTGGTTCCCTCTTTTGTAAAAATGCCTAATATCTTCTTATTCCTTTTTGCTGCCTTTTGTCTCTATAACAAACTACATTACTCAATTACTCCTTCTCCCTCTCCACCTTCACTGTTTATTAGCCCATCTCTCTTAAACTCACATTACTTTTGTACTCATGAACTTTACCTATTCCTTAACACTCTCTCTCCCCCCTGCACCTTGTCTCAAAAGCAGTCTCACTACTGCAAATCTGTATCTCATCTTGTCACTCTCCCTCTTGCTTCTACTTACTGCTGGCGACATCTCCCCTAATCCTGGTCCCCAACAACTGCCTAGCCGTGCACATCCATGTGTATCATCCCACAGACTCAAAAAACAAAACTCTGACAAACTTACTCACATTCATCTTGCATCAAAAACCACTTCCCCTTTCACTTGTGCACTTTGGAACTCTCGCTCTGTTTGCAACAAACTCACTTCTATACATGACCTCTTTATCTCCCTCTCCCTCACCCTTCTGACCCTAACAGAAACCTGGCTCTCTCCCCTAGACACAGCATCCACTGCTGCTCTGTCACATGGGGGTCTCCACTTCAGCCACACTCCTAGGTCTGGTAATAGACAAGGAGGTGGTGTTGGAATTTTACTTTGCTCTCATTGCACCTTTCAACAAATACACCCCATCTCTTCCCTCACATTTTCTTCATTCGAAACCCACATGATTCGCTTATTCTCTCCTCTTTCTATACGTGTCACAGTCATATACCGTCCTCCTGGCTCCTCAACTCAATTTCTAGATCACTTGGCTGCATGGATACCTTATTTCCTTTCCTCAGACACCCTTTCCCTCATTCTTGGTGACTTCAACATCCCTCTTGACAATCCCACTGCATTCTCTGCAAAACAACTTCTGCAACTCACTTCCTCTTTTGGTTTGTCACAATGGACTGATTCTCCCACTCACAAAGATGGTCACTCCCTTGACCTGATCTTTAGCTATCAATGCACCCTCTCAAACTTCACAAACTCCCCCTTTCCTCTTTCTGACCACCATCTCCTTACTTGCAACATATCATCCCTCCCTACAACTCTCCCTCCTTCTGCTCCTCACACCAAACTTCAGAGAAGCATTACGTCATTAGATCAACAACAGCTTTCTAATTCCATCAAACCTCTCCTCTCATCCTTCTCCTCCTTTTCATGCCCTGACCAATCTATCTGCCACTATAATTCCACCCTTACATCCATCCTTGACAATCTCGCCCCTCTTACCATAGCTCGGAAATCAAACACTCATCCTCAGCCCTGGCATACTCCACTGACACGATACCTACACAGATGTTCCCGTACTGCTGAGCGGCACTGGAGAAAATCTAGGAGTTCAGCTGATTTTCAACACTACAAATTTATCTTGAACTCCTACTACTCTGCTCTTAATTTCCATAAGCAACACTACTTCTCTACTCTTATCTCTAATCTTTCTTCAAACCCAAAACGTTTGTTCTCCACTTTCAATACTCTTCTCCGCCCTCCCCCACCTCCTAATACAACTTCTCTATCAGCTCAAGACTTTGCCGACCACTTCAATAACAAAATCAACTCCATCAGAAATGAAATCAGCTCTCAACATAATTCCATTCCCTCACCCCCTCAAATGCTCTCCATCAACCACAACCCACATAACCTTAAACTTAGCTCATTCTCCCCTGTTACTGAGGAAGAAGTTTCGGCACTTATACTGCGCTCTCACCTCACTACCTGTCCCCTTGACCCTATCCCCTCACAACTACTCCCCTCTCTCTCTGCCACCCTTACCCCTATACTCACACACACTTTCAACCTCTCCTTCAGCACCAGTATATTTCCCTCATCGCTGAAACATGCACTGGTCACACCTATCCTCAAATATCTTCCCTTGATCCTACCTCCCCATCCAACTACCGCCCTATTTCCCTCCTCCCTCTTGCATCAAAGCTTCTCGAAAAACTAGCTTATGCACGCCTTTCCCATTTCCTTACAATAAACTCCCTCCTTGACCCATTGCAATCTGGATTTCGTCCCCATCACTCCACAGAAACAGCAATTGTTAAGGTTACCAACGACCTACTTACAGCAAAATCAAAAGGCCACTTCTCTATGCTTATTCTCCTTGATCTGTCCGCAGCCTTTGACACTGTTGACCACCCTCTCTTGCTCCAAACCCTCCAATCCTTCGGCATATGTGACACAGCCTCCTCATGGCTCTCTTCCTACCTGTCAAACCGTACCTTTAGTGTAGCCTTCTCTGGGGCCTCCTCTGCCCCGTCACCACTTTCTGTCGGAGTACCACAAGGCTCTGTCCTCGGTCCTCTTCTCTTCTCAATCTACACGTAATCACTAGGTTCCCTAATAAAGTCCCATGGTTTACAATATCATTTGTATGCCGACGACACCCAAATCTACTTCTCTGCACCAGACCTTTCTCCTTCCTTGCTAACCCGTGTCACTAACTGTCTTTCTCACATCTCCAACTGGATGTCCTCTCACTACCTCAAGCTAAATCTCTCCAAAACGGAGCTCCTTATTTTCCCCCCTTCTTCAAAACTCTCCACCCCCAATCTCTCTATAACTGTCGACAACTCCATCATTACCCCTACCCCGCATGTCTCGGGGTCACATTTGACTCTGATCTTTCTTTCACTCCTCACATTCAGTCTTTGGCTAAAGCCTGCCGCTTCCACCTTAAAAACATCTCTAAAATTAGACACTTCCTTACACAAGACACAACTAAGATTTTAATCCACTCTCTCATCTTCTCCCGCCTCGATTACTGCAACTCTGTCCTCTCTGGTCTCCCCACCTACCGCCTAGCTCCTTTACAATCCTTAATGAATGCCTCTGCCAGACTCATCTTCCTTACAAGTCGCTCTTTATCTGCTGCACCTCTCTGCTTATCTCTTCACTGGCTTTCTCTTGCCTCTAGGATCAAACACAAAATTCTCACTCTGACATACAAAGCCCTCAACTGCACTGCTCCCCCCTATATCTCAGATCTTGTCTCCAGATACTCTCCTTCCCGTCCCCTTCACTCTGCTCAAGACCTCCTACTCTCCTCCTCTCTTGTCACCTCATCACACTCCCGTTTACAGGACTTCTCCAGACTGGCTCCCATCTTGTGGAACTCTATGCCTCGCTCCACAAGACTCTCTTCTAGTTTTAAAAGCTTGAAGTGCTCCCTAAAGACTCTACTGTTCAGGGATGCATACAACCTACGCTAACCTTACTTTACACCAGTTCCTCTCCTCCATTGTTATCCCCTGAACCCCCCTAGCATGTAAGCTTAAGAGTCCAGCTGTTTGTTGATCACCTTCTCAAGAGCTGACTACAACAGTGCAACTCTTAGCAGGGCCCTCTACCCATTTGATCCCTATAACTGTTTTTTTTTGTACTCCGCCTTTGTTAATAGCGCTGCGGAATCTGTTGGCGCTCTACAAATAACCGATAATAATAATAATAATAATAATAATAATCAAAACAAAACCAAAGACTATCCTCAAACCACTAACTTTTCATTAACAAAACACTACTACCAGAATATTCCTCTAAAATGCCCCTAAGGTATCTTATTTACACAGAATAAAGAAAACATTTAGATAAATGGAGAAATAAAGGCCTCTATCGGGTGTTTTTTTTTTTTTTTTTGTCACATAACAAACCCATAACTTACAATCAGGTACAAAATATATTAGAACCAGAATCTCTTCGGTGGTACCTATACCTACAACTTACATCTGCTCTCGGCAAGTTCTTGCCCAATATGCCTACTCAACTCAGCACACCGCTAGAGAAATTCTGTAGCACCGATACCAGACCAAAAAAAAAACAATATCACAAATATATATAGCACTGCAAACTGCAATGTGTGACACTAAGACATCCATCATCCTCAAATGGGAGACAGATACTGAAACTTTACTAAGCTTACATGAATGGAATGAAGTATTTCAAACTTCATGTAAAGGCCTAATTAGTGCTGATCTTAGGGAAAACTGATTTAAAACTATCTTTAAGTGGTATCTAACTCCATCTCATTATATGAATGGAGGTAATAGAAAATGTTACTATGTAATTATGCACATATGTGGTGGGAGTGCCCCAAGGTTAACTGGATATGGACAACTTTGTCCACGTTTATTAGCACACTACTAGATGAACAAATATCTCTAACCATGTCTCAAGGTTTATTAAACTCCTTACTATCAAACTATCACAAGCATATCAACACCTTCATTAGGATATTATGCACTATAACGAGAATCTGCATTACCAGACATTGGAAAGAGGGAGTACCGGCGTGGCAGGAGATAGTGGACAAAATTAAAATGACATACTCACTACATGAAGCAGCAGCAACGACATTAGGTACATTATATACCGATATCATATCCCGCCCCCTTGGCTCCCCAACTCAATTTTTCGATCACTTTGCTGCCTGGCTTCCTTATTTCCTTTCCTCAGACACCCCTGCCTTCATTCTTGGTGACTTTAACATCCCTCTTGACAATCCCACTGCCTCCTCTGTAAAACAACTTCTTCAACTGACTTCCTCTTTCGGCCTGTCACAATGGACTGACTCTCCCACTCACAAAGATGGTCATTCCCTTGATCTGACTTTCACCTATCGATGTACTCTTTCAAATTTAACAAATTCCCCTTTTCCTCTCTCTGACCATCATCTCCTAACTTGCAACATCACTTCCCTACCTACAACTCCCCCTCCCTCTACCCCTCACACCAAAATTCACAGAAGCACTAAGTCACTAGATCTTCATCAGCTCGATAGCTCTCTCAAACCTCTCCTCTCATCCATCACCTCCTTTTCCTGCCCTGACCAATCTATCTGCCAGTATAATTCCACCCTTACATCGGTCTTTGACACTCTGGCCCCTCCAACCTTAGCTCAGAAACTACACTCTCATCCTCAGTCCTGGCATACTCCTCTGACAGGATACCTATGTAGATGCTCCCGTACTGCTGAGCGACATTGGAGGAAATCTCGGAGTTCAGATGACTTTCTTCACTACAAGTTCATCCTGAACTCCTATTCTGCCCTTAATCTTTATAAGCAACAATATTTTTCTAATCTCATCTCTACTCTTTTCTCTAATCCTAAACATCTGTTCTCCACGTTCAACACTCTTCTCCACCCACCCCCACCTCCTAACACAACCTCTCTCTCAGCTCAAGATTTTGCCAGCCACTTCAACAACAAAATTGATTCCATCAGAAGTGAAATCATCTCTCAACATACTTCAAATCTCCCACCCCATCAAAAGCTCACCCAAAACCCAAATATCCGAAAATGCAGCTCTTTTGCCCCTGTTAATGAGGATGAAATTTCTGCCCTTATACTGTCCTCCCACCTCACTACCTGTCCCCTCGACCCCATCCCCTCACAGCTACTCCCCTCCCTCTCTTCTACCCTCACCTCTATACTCACACCCATTTTCAACCTCTCCCTCAGCACTGGTATATCTCCCTCATCTCTAAAACATGCACTGGTCACACCTATCCTCAAAAAACCTTCCCTCGATCCAACCTCCCCTTCCAATTACCACTCTATTTCCCTACTCCCTCTTGCCTCAAAGCTCCTCAAAAAGCTAGTTTATGCATGTCTATCACATTTCCTTACACTAAACTTTATTCTTGACCCACTGCAATCTGGATTTTGTTCCCATCACTCTACCGAGACAGCAATTGTTAAGGTTACCAATGACCTACTTACAGCAAAATCCAAAGGCCACTTATCTCTGCTTATTCTCCTTGACATGTCTGCAGCCTTTGACACTGTTGACCACCCTCTTCTGCTCCAAACCCTCCAATCCTTCGGCATCTGTGAAACAGCTCTCTTGTGGTTCTCTTCCTATCTGACTAACCATACATTTAGTGTAGCCTTCTCCGGAGCATCCTCTGCCCCGTTACCACTTTCTGTTGGGTCACCTCAAGGCTCTGTCCTTGGTCCCCTTCTCTTTTCAATCTACACGTCGTCACTAGGTTCCTTAATAATGTCCCATGGGTTTTAATACCATTTTTATGCCGATGACACCCAAATCTACCTATCTGCACCAGACCTACCTTCTTCCTTACTAACCTGTGTCACTAACTGTCTTTCTCACATCTCATCTTGGATGTCCTCTCACTACCTTAAGTTAAATCTCTCCAAAACTGAACTCCTTATTTTTTCCCCTTCTTCCAATGTCTCCATCCCCAAAATTTCTATAACTGTTGATAACTCCATCATTACCCCTACCCCGCACGCCCAATGTCTTGGGGTCACACTTGACTCAGATCTTTCCTTCACTCCTCACATTCAGTCCTTGGCTAAAGCCTGCCACTTCCACCTTAAAAACATCGCTAAAATTAGACATTTCCTTACACAAGATACAACTAAGATTTTAATCCACCCTCTCATCCTTTCCCGCCTCTACTACTGCAACTCCGTCCTCTCTGGTCTACCTAGCTACCGCATAGCTCCTTTACAATCCATTATGAATGCCTCTGCCAGGCTCATCTTCCTTACTCGTCGCTCTTCATCTGCTGCACCTCTCTGCCAATCCCTTCACTGGCTTCCTCTTGCCTCTAGGATTAAACATAAAATCCTCACCCTGACATATAAAGCTCTCAACTGCACTGCTTCCCCCTACATCTCAGAACTTGTCTCTAGATACTCTCCTTCCCGTCCCCTTCGATCAGCTCAGGATCTCCTCCTCTCTTGTTACTTCCTCACATTCCCGTTTACAGGACTTCTCCAGACTGGCCCCCATCTTGTGGAATTCCCTGCCTCGCTCCATAAGACTCTCCCCTAGTTTTAACAGCTTCAAGCACTCCCTAAAAACTCTACTATTCAGGGATGCATACAACCAACACTAACCTTTCACAACTCCATTGCTTTCCCCTTGAACCCCTTAGAATGTAAGCCTATGGGCCCAGCTGTTTACAGATCGCTTCATAACAGCCGACTACAACAGTGAAACTCTCGGCAGGGCCCTCTACCCACTTGACCCCTACAAAATCTATCCTGTACACCAACTATGTTTACAGCGCTGCGGAATCTGTTGGCGCTCTACAAATACCTGATAATAATAATAATAGGTATGACAGATATATTTCACAAAATCTGGTATTACTGGTTGATGCAGACAACCTGACTTTCCTTCAATCAGCCAATTGGAATTGAAAGGACGCCATCTTGGATAACGTCACTTAAAGGAACCTCAATTCTTCAGTCGGCTTCGAAAGAAGAGGATGCTCCGCGTTGGATGTCTTGAAGATGGAGCCGCTCCGCGCCGGATGGATGAAAATAGAGAATGCAGCCTGGATGAAGACTTCTGCCCGTCTGGAGGATCTCTTCTGCCCGTCTGGAGGACCACTTCTGCTGGCTTTGTGGAGGACTTCGGTTGGGGGAAAACTTCTCAAGGTAGGGTGATCTTCAAGGGGTTAGTGTTAGGTTTTTTAAAGGGGGATTGGGTGGGTTTTAGAGTAGGGTTGGTTGTGTGGGTATTTGTAATTTTTTTACAGGTAAAAGAGCTGATTACTTTGGGGCAATGCCCCGCAAAAGGCCCTTTAAGGGCTATTTGTAATTTAGTGTAGGGTAGGTCTTTTGTATTTGGGGGGGATTTTTTTATTTTGTTAGGAGGATTAGATTAGGAGTAATTAGTTTAAAAATTTTGTAATTATTTTATTATTTTCTGTAATTTAGTGTATTGTTTTTTTTGTACTTTAGATATTTTATTTTAATTGTATTTAATCGTATTTAGTTTAGGGACTTTATTTAATTGTAGTGTAGTGTTAGGTGTAATTGTAACTTAGGTTAGGTTTTATTTGACAGGTATATTTGTCTTTATTTTAACTAGGAAGTTATTCAATAGTTAATAACTATTTAATAACTATTGTACCTAGTTAAAATAAATACAACGTTGCCTGTAAAATAAATATAACCCCTAAGATAGCTACAATGTAACTATTAGTTATATTGTAGCTATGTTAGGGTTTATTTTACAGGTAAGTATTTTGTTTGAAATATGAATAATTTATTTAATGCTAGGAATATTTATTTAGATTTATTTAAATTATATTTAAGTTAGGGGGTGTTAGGATTAGGGTTAGACTTAGATTTAGGGGTTATTAAATTTAATATAGTGGCGGTGACGTTGGGGGCAGAAGATTAGGGGTTAATAAATGTAGATAGGTGGCTGCGGTGTAGGGGGGGCAGATTAGGGGTTAATAAATATAATGTAGGTGGCGGCGGTGTAGGGGGCAGCAGATTAGGGGTTAATAAGTATAATATAGGTGGCGAAGGGCTCCGGGAGCGGAGGTTTAGGGGTTAATACGTTTATTTAGTTGCAGCGGGGTCCGGGAGCGGCGGTTTAGGGGTTAATAATTGTATTTAGTTGCGGCAAGGTCTGGGAGTGGCAGTTTAGGGGTTAATACATTTATTAGAGTTGTGGCTGGGTCCGGGAGTGGCGGTTTAGGGGGTAAACAGTATAGTATAGTGTGGGTGTTTAGTGACAGGTTACCAAGAAAGCTGTAAAAAAGCCGAAGAGCAGCGAGATTGATGATTGTTAGTTAACAAAAGTCTACTGCTCATCGCACCGTACTTGGTGCGCAGCTTTTTGACAGCTTTTTTGATCATTTTGGAGAACATATTCAGGTCCTGGGCAGCGATGTTAGGCGATTTTAGGCAAGCGTATTGGTGCCGTTGAATGCAAGTAAGTTGATGCTTTGATAAATAGATGCCATAGTATTTACAGTTTATGAGGAATAGAAAATTAAAGCGTTAATACAACAAATGAACTTAATTCAAGTAAGAGACATTATATATGAATTTTATATATATATATATATATATATATATATATATATATATATATATATATATATATATATATATATATATATATATATATATATATATATATATATATATATATATATATATATATAAAGCCAGTTAAAGTGATTGGCTTGAACTAGAAAAGTGCCTATCAGCAGGCAAAAAAAGTCGGATAAATATGGATTTTGACTGACCCATTATTAGGAAGTTAAAAGGGAATAATTCTTAAAAATTCTAAATTATTCTTTCAAAAAATTGATTTAGAAAACACAAGAATTTAAAATTCTTAAAAAGGCAATTTTTTACTTTGTGTATGAGATAAAATGTATTATCTCTGATTACAACTGGTACCATTTTGTCTTAAAACTTGACAGAAAGGTAGACTAGAGTAGTGTTTGTTTGTTTTTATTATGTATACATGTAAATCCTTGCATTGTTGGAGTATTATTGCATTATTTTAATTTTGTATATGAATGTTAAAAGATCAAAATATGTTTGATATGTGCAGTGTGTTTTTTTATAATAATATTCTTAGATATTATTGAGATTTTGACATTTGTTGATAAGAGTTTAAGGTTTGAATTTCTATAAATGTGAAATTCATTCAATGATTTTTCTTGCTTGTATCTAGGAAATTAATCCTTGGCAGTAAGGCATCAATTTGTCAAGGTGTGATTGCAACTTTGGACCACAAAATGAGAAGCATCCCAGATGATTGACATGTCATCCCCTATTCTCACACAATTGGTTACATGAGATTAAGGGACAGGGCTACAAACCTGTTGATTGGGCAATGTTAAAGGGACAGAAAACCCCAACTTTTTTTTCATGGGTTGGATAGAACATACAATTTTAAACAACTTTCCAATTTACTTCAATTATCAATATTATTTGCTTCATTCTTTTGTTATCATTTGCTGAATGAACAGCATTGCACTACTGGCAGCTAAATGAACATATCTAGTTAGTAGGGATGGGCGAATGTGTTTATATCCGAATTCGAATGTTAGAACGAATGTTATTGTAAAATTTCAATTTACATAATAGAATGTTGATAAGAACGAATATTCTTAAAAATTCGATTTTTGAATGTTATTTATAGTTTTCGAATGTCACATTTGAATTTGAATGTCATATTCAAATTCGAATGTCACATTTGAATTTGAATGTTACATTCGAATATCACATTCAAATTCGAATATTACATTTATAAAACACAATTGTAGACTAGAAACACTATTTCGAATGTCACATTCGAATCGAATATCACATTCGAATCGAATATCACATTCGAATCAAATATTAGACTAGAAATACTATTTGAAATTCGAATGTGACATTCGAATTCGAATGTAGCATTCAAATTCGAATATTACATTTATTAAACACAGTTGTAGACTAGAAATACTATTTCAATTTGAATGTCACATTCGAATTCGAATGTCACATTCGAATTTAAATATTACATTTCGAAATTGAATAAATACATAGCTAAACATTCTATTCGAATGAATATTTTCGAATTTTATTGAAAAATTCAAAAACGAAAATTTGAAAATAGAATGTTAGAATGTTATATAAACATTCGAAATTCGATTTGAACGAACGAACAAATGTATCAAAATTCATTTTAAACTTTGAATTTTTAGAAACATTCGCCCATCCCTACTAGTTAGCCAATCACAAGAGACAAATGTGTGCAGGCACCAATCAGCAGCTAGCTCCCACTAGTGTAGGATATGTGCATATTATTTATCAACAAGGGATACAAAGAGAATGAAGCACATTTGAAAATAGAAGTAAATCTAAAATTGTCTTGAAATGGCATGCTCTATTTGAATCATGCAAGTATTAAAAATGATTAAAAATAATTTTCCTTGTTTTCAGGTATT
Source organism: Bombina bombina (assembly GCF_027579735.1). Lineage (NCBI taxonomy): Eukaryota > Metazoa > Chordata > Amphibia > Anura > Bombinatoridae > Bombina > Bombina bombina. The sequence goes on from NC_069499.1 coordinate 1,314,673,259, forward strand.
AGCCTCCTTAACTCGTACACCTGGATATGGTGGTGTATGGATTAGCGCCAAAGACCCTAAATAACCTATAGCGTTGAAGAAAGGCTACCTAGCTAGCCAAAACAGATAGTGGTAGGATAGTGGGGTGTTCAAAGCGCCAGAGTAGGCAAGGTGTATGAGTAAGATATTAGATGATAATAGTGTGTTAGATAAAAAATGCTTTAATTACATCTCACTGCAGAGTGTATCCACACTAAGATAAAAATATATTGGTTAAATAAAATACACAATAAACATACATACAATACATTTTATGATAAAACTATCCAGTGGCCACTGTACAAATTATGTTAAAGAAAATAGCGGATCTATGAATACATTTAGGTAATAAAATGAGTATACCTCAAGGTATATCAATACCAGAGATAATTTAACCTTGTGTGGTCAGTGTGCAGATAGGCAATATATATACACAGTATACATCGCAATGATATAAATTAGTACATATAAAACAAATCCTCAAATGAATGCAATACAAATGTGATGTGAAAAACCAAAAAATAGAAGTGTAATGTGTCCTGGATATGTCACAAATTGTGTCCTGATCGTGTCATAAAAATAAAAATGAAAATGAAAATTTATTGTATGTATGTTTATTGTGTATTTTATATAACCAATATATTTTTATCTTAGTGTGGATACACACTGCAGTGCGATGTAATTAAAGCATTTTTTATCTAACACACTATTATCATCTAATATCTTAGTCATACACCTTGCTTTCTCTGGCGCTTTGAACACCCCACTATCCTTAACTCGTACACCTCCTCTGAGGCTGCAGACATCAAATATGATCAGGTTGATTGACACACCCTGCTAGAGGCCGATTGGCCGCGATTCTGCAGAGGGTGACATTGCACAAGTAGATCACCAGAACTGCTTTTGCAATGTTAAATACCGACAGCGTATGCTGTCGGCATTCAGCGATGTCGGGCAGACATTATCTGCTATAGCGGATCATGTCCATCCAACTGTTAATAAATCGGCCCCATAGTGTTAATGATTGATAAGAAAAAGTACACAAATGCCCATACACTCACATTGAGTACCCTCAATCCTGGCAGTTTAGCACCTTGAACTACGGTGCTTTTTATCTACTTGAGAATTAAACTTTTTATTGATAGTTTTATTGTTTGTATATATATTTGGATATTTTCAGCTTTACTGGTACCTCATAAAGATTGAGGGTACTCAATGTGAGTGTATAGGCATTTGTGTACTTTTTTATCAATCATTAAAACAGTAAACACTATGTCGCTATCTCTCTCTTTTTAATCTTATGAGGATAGAGTATCCCACAACAGTGAATACATCCCTCACATTTTTTTAAATATTTTGTTATATCTTTTCATGTGACAACACTGAAGAAATGACACTTTGCTACAATGTTAAGTAGTGAGTGTACAGCCTCTATAACAGTGTAAATATGTCTACTTGGGCCTCCACTGAGGAAAGCTCCTGCGTGAGCTGAAACCTTTGGCAACAGGCCAATTCATATTTTTGTCTAATTTTTTTGCCACTTATATTCTGCCTGCTGTATATTCTGGGGTTTCCAGCCAGCTCTGGGAAATAGTCTGGTTCTCTGTATCAGTGTTTAGCAGTTCTCCAAGGAGTGTTATATGTTGGAGTGTGCCATTTATACTGGACATCTTTTATATATATGTATACATATATATATATATATATATATATATATATATATATATATATATATATATATATATATATATATTATATATATATATATATATATATATATATATACACATACACATATATACACATAAATACATATTTATATATTTAAATATACACATGTATATATATATATATATATATATATATATATATATATATATATATATATATATATATATATATATATATAGAGAGAGAGAGAGTCAATGCATCAAGTGTGACAGCACCACAATATAGAAACTTTGTTTAAAGGTGAAAAATTATTTCTTTATTGGGATATTACAACCTTAAAAACAGCGATGTTTCGGACCTACATGGTCCTTAATCATGCATAGTTAAAAACAACTAAACACATACTTTAAAAAGGGTATCTGGGCCAATCAGATTTTAGCCTATAATATTGATTGGATTAACTCATACCTATCCAGGTTTCTAGGGAATTCTATTTACTAGTGACCTCTAGTGGCACCAAAATACATACCAAGCAGAATCTATAAAGCAATCTATAAAAACAAATACAAATCATAATCCCTATTCAGACCATAGGGGTGTAATGTATACACAAATACACCTACCCTAATTCTGGGGGACTTCAACATCCCTATTGACAACCCATCTGCCCCTGCTGCCTCTAAACTTCTCTCACTCACTAACTCCTTCACAATCCACCCTATTCCCTACCCATCGTGATGGACACTCGATTGATCTGGTATTCTCCTATCTCTGTTCTCTCTGATGTTGCCTGTCAACCATTTCCCATCTCAGACCACCATCTGCTCACCTTTAATCCCAATATAGAGGCTAAACCTATTTCCCCCTCTTGCCCTCACACCAGTAGAAATCTGCACACTTTGGACCCTCCCCAACTCTCCCCAACAATCTTATTTATATATGCCTCTCCCACACTTCCACAATATCCTGCCCTGACCTTGCTATAACCCACTATAAAAATACTCTCTCCGCTGCACTTGACACTCTCGCTCCACCCCAACTTCGCAAAGCCCCACATTGTCAGCTCCAGCCCTGGCCCTCCCAACAAACACACCACCTACAAAAATGCTCACGCACTGCTGAACGTGCCTGGAAGAAATCCCGCTCTGAACCTGATTTCCTGCACTATAAGTTCATTCTTTACTCTTACATCTCTGCCCTTCGCTTAGCTAAGAAAACATACTTCTCTTATATCCACTTACTTTTCAAACCATAAAAGACTCTTCTCCATTTTCAACTCTCTCCTCCACCTACCTGCACCACCCCCATCATCTGCATTCAGTGCTCAAGACCTTGCTGACTATTTTTTCAATAAAACACTTGCCATCCGAAGAAACATCCCAACACAAATCTGCAATCTCCCAACTTCACTCCCAGTTACCCCCTCTGCCACTGTCTGCACCCTTCTCGCAACCACTGAGAGTGAAGTGGCTTGCCTTTTGTCTTCCTCACACGTCACTACCTGCCTACTTGAGCCTATTCCTTCACATCAAATTCCCCCTCTGTCTCCCACCCTCACTCCGGCTCTTACTCAAATATTCAACCTATCCCTTTCTACTGGCTCATTCCCTGCTTTCTTCAAATATGCAAAGGTCACCCCCATCCTCAAAAAACCCTCCCTTGACACTAACTCCCCTGCAAACTACCGCCCCATATCACTGCTCCCGCTAGCTTCAAAATTCCTTGAAAAACTAGTTCTTGATCGCTTAACCCTAACCCAATTCCATCCCCAACATTCAACTGAGATTGCCCTCACCAAGGTTACTAACGATCTCCTTTCTGTTAAAAACAAAGGTTACTACTCTATACTCATCTTACTTGAACTCTCTGCTGCCTTTGACACTGTTGACCATCCCCTTCTCCTATGGACTCTCAGCTCTCTTGGTGTCTGTGAAACTGCCCTCTCCTGGACCCACTCTTATCTCTGTAACAGATCCTTCTCCGTCTCTTTTGCTGGTGACTCCTCCTCTCTTTTGCCTCTTTCTGTTGGAGTACCTCAAAGCTCTGTCCTGGGTCCTCTACTCTTCTCTATTTACACTTCTTCACTGGGTAAACTTATCAACAGCTATGGCTTCAGCTGTCATCTCTATGCTGATGATACCCAGATCTACCTTTCCACCCCTGCACTCTCTCCTTCTGTCAATTCTCAAACATGTCCAAGACCGAACTACTTCTAATTTCCCCCTCTAACTCTACTCCAGTTTCTAATTTTTCTATCACTGTTGGCGGCACCCCTATCTCCCCATCACCCCAAGTCCGCTGCCTCGGAGCCACGCTTGACTCCAATCTGTCCTTCATTCCCCACATCCAATTGCTCTCTTTATCCTGCCGCAACCACCTATGCAATATCTCCAAAATTTGTCTTTTTCTAAGTGCTGAAACTACTAAACAGCTAATCCACTCCCTGGTAATTTCCCAACTTACTAACTGGCCTCCCTCTCTACTGCCTCTCTCCCCTCCAACCCATCCTAAATTCATTGGCTCCCCATTAACACAAGAGTTAAATTCAAAATTCTCATCCTGACCTACAAAGCCCCCACCAATGCTGCCCCACCCTACCTGTCCTCATTTATCAGCAAATATACTCCTGCCCGCCCCCTAAGATCCAACAATGACCTGCTTCTTGTGTCCTCTACCATCACCTCCTATTATGCTAGACTACAGGACTTATCTCGTGCAACAACAACCCTCTGGGACACACTTCCTCGTGCTGTCAGACTTACCCCTAACCTCTCCTCCTTTAAACATTCCCTAAAGACCTTTCTGTTCAGGGAAGCTTATCAACCGACTAATTAACAAACTAACTTCACTTAACTAACAGTTGCCCTCTATCTCCTCACTAATATTATTCTCACCTTTGCAGTCCCCACCTCCTGTTTCCCATTCTCCTACCCATCTAGATCGTAAGTACCCACGGGAATAGGGCCCTCAATTCCCCCTGTATTTTGTCTGTAACATTTTGTCTTTAATTGTATTGTTTCTCCATTGTACTGTTATCCTTGTACCCATGGGCAGGGCTGCGGAATCTGTTGGCGCTTTATAAATAAAGAATAATAATAATAACAAATAAAATGTATTTAAATGCTTAATTTACCAGACTACTTTTTGTTTCAATTTTCATTCCCTTTTACCCCTCTCCTATGTATGGGAATATGGTCTATTACTTGAAATCGGAGCTGACTAACTGTATGTCCCATCTGTATGAAGTGTGCAGACACTGGTAAAGACATATCCTTTTATTTAATAGATGTTTTATGTTGACTGAATATATCCCTGGAGGCCTGGGTGGTCTCGCCAATGTAATATAACCCACATGGACACTTAAGGAGGTAGATTACATAATCAGGTTGGCATGAATACAGACCATTGATAGTGAGTTGTTTTCTTTTGTCATTTTGTGCTACAAATTTTCCTTTTATAATGGAGTTGCATTGGGCACTATGTAAACATGTGTAACAGCCTTTATTAGGTGTAGTTAGATAATTCATGTTTGATGGTTTAATGGTACTCACATCTGCTTTGACCAAATTGTCTCTAAGATTTTTTACCCGTCTATATGATGGCATAGGGGGCAATTTAAAAGATTCCACTTCTGGATTGTATTTTGATATCAGATGCCAGTATTTTCTCACCATTCTGAAAATATCCTTACTTCTATCACTATACTCTGTAACAAACACCAATCTATTATTATCATTTTTGTTCTTCACCTTCTTCCTATGAAGATCCACAATGCTATTTGCAATGATCTCTTTAGGGTAACCTCTTTGTTCAAATTTATTGCCCATAGATCTTAGCCTGTCTGGTAATTTGTCCTGATCCTTGACAATCCTCTTAGTACGTAGCAACTGACTCCTAGGTATAGATTTGAACACTGTCTCTGGATGAAAACTCTCATACCTAAGCAAAGTATTCTTATACGTAGGCTTAGTATAGATCAATGTTCAATTTAGTACCTTGCTTGTATGCCATAGTATCCAAAAAGCTAACCTCCTGTGTAGAATATGTCTGTGTAAATCTAATGCTCACCATAGAAGCATTCATATCTTCCACAAATTGTAATAATTTGCCAAAAATATCATCTATATATCTTAGCCAGAACTTGCAACAGCTAATGAATGACTGATTGTTATAAACAAACTTGTTTTCAAAGCCACTCATAAATAAATTGGCATATGAGGGGGCTACATTGGAGCCCATAGCTGTATCTCGTTTTTGCATATAGTGCATATCCTGAAAAAGGAAATAGTTGCAGTAAAGTACAAGTCTTAGCAAATTATCAATTAAGTCCATTTGTAATGGGTTATATACTTTACCCTCATTAAGAAAAATGTTTACAGTTGTCAAACCAGCCTCATGAGGAATAGAGGTGTATAAATTCACTACATCTAGGGAAAAATCAACCATGTTTCTTCTATTTCAACCTCTGCTAGTTTTACTAGAAATTCATGTGTATTTTTAATGAAGGATATTTGTGTTTTAACAATAGGAAAAAGGATTTTATCCAAAAAAAGTGGATACATTAGAAAATACAGATTCTATGCAGGCTACAATAGGTCGCCCTGGTGGAAAAGACAAATTCTTATGGACCTTGGGCAATGTATAAAAAATGGGTGTTATTGGAAATTTTTCCCACAAGTAATCATATACTTGTTTAGAAATAACATTATGCTCAAGCGCCCTTTCACAGATCACTTTCAACTCTTTTTATATCTCTGATAGGGGATTATGATCTAAAATTTTGTATACCCCTCCATCTGAAAGTTGCTGTAGGACCTCCTGAACATAGTATTGGGTCGCTAATATCTCTATGGCTCCGCCCTTATCAGCACTTTTTATAGTGATAAAGGCCTAGCACGGGCCGAAACACGTAGACCTTGAACTGGTAAGCCTCTTTCTTATTGCTGTTATTATTTGTAAATTTTCTACACATTTCTGTTTATTTTTTTCCACAGGAGGATCGCTATATTTTTGTTTGTATTCATCATCATTTTTGGTTGGTTTTGAGTTTGCTTATCTCAAGGGGCATGGAGTTACAGCTTTATTGATCTGTTATTCCCATTCTTTGTGACACTTCAGGGTTTCTGTCCCTGCACATTTTTGTGTATTTTCTTCACATTTTTTTCACATCAATTGCTTTTTATCTCATATTAATTGTTTTTAATCGCACATCAATTGCATTTTTTATCCATCTATTATTTTTTATTCATGAATTGTATTGCCACACCTTTTCGACATTTTTTTGGATTTCTTGGATTTAATCATTTGGTCACATCATTGAATTCACAACAAATTGTTTTTTACTGACTCACTATCATTTTCGACCTTTGACTTCCTATTGATCACTTTTACACGGATTGCTGGACCTCACCTGACTTATTTTTACTCCCTGGATTTTCATTGGATTTTTATTGGTTAAAACCCTAAATTTATTCGTATTTTTCACTTATCAAGTCTGTATTGTACATCAAGTTTTTATTGTGCATTTTTATTGTGTATTTTTATAGAATTTTCATTGTGTATCTTGCTTTAACTACCCTTATTGCATGGATCCATGTTTTCTTTTTATGTATGTATTTAATATGTGTTGATTTTATTAATTAAATACCTCACTTTTACATTCACTGTATTATGCAGTCTTAATACCTTAGCCTCCGTTAGGATTAGCGCCTAGGATTTACCCATACATTTCCTATTTCCACTGTGTTAGCTAGGGATCACCACCCCTGGGCGATAAGGTATCAATTGGCGCTTCAGTAGACCCCAGCTCTATCATATATGGGTTAAGATTAATTTTTTCATTAAATTGGTGACATCTTTTTGTACAAATTTCACAAAGGTTTCTACACCTGAGTTACTAGTTGGGGGTATATATGAAGATTTCTTATGCAAATTAAGAGCTATCAAACAAATCGCCCAGTTTGCAGTGCCCCTTTGTTTATTGTATTTTGCTCAACTATTTTATCAACATTACTACCACCATACATTGCTTTTAATCTTAACATCCTAACAAAAACTTATATGGATCTTTATCGATTTCAAATTAATCACAGTCTTTTGCGGGAGAAAAAGAAAGTCCTTTCATCAAGAGACTATGTTTCATATCAGATATATTTAGAAATGTTAATAACCAAATTTTCTTCATCAGGTGTAGAGGAACTAGAATTAGGCAGTCCGTTTACCTGTACTTCCTCATACCCCACCATTATCTCCCTCCTCGTTGCTGTCTCGGCATATGCTGATATTGGTTCCAGGAGCTCCACGTATTCATTCGCTGTTCTTTTTGGTCGGATAAGAATACCTTGCTTAGGTATGAGAGTTTTCATCCAGAGTTCAAATCTAAACCTAGGAGTCAGTTGCTACGTACTAAGAGGATTGTCAAGGATCAGGAGAAATTACCAGACAGGCTAAGATCTATGGGCAATAAATTTGAACCAAGAGGTTACAATTAAGAGATCATTGCAAATAGCATTGAGGATATTGATAGAAAGAAGGTGAAGAACAAAAATGATAATAATAGATTGGTGTTTGCTACAGAGTATAGTGATAGAAGTAAGGATATTTTCAGAATAGTGAGAACACACTGGCATCTGCTATCAAAATACAATCCAGAAGTGGAATCTTTTAAATTGCCCCCTATGCCATCATATAGACGGGTAAAACATCTTAGACAATTTGGTCAAAGCAGATGTGGGTACCATTAAACCATCAAACATGAATTATCTAACTACACCTAATAAAGGCTGTTACTCATGTTTACATTGTGCCCAATGCAACTCCATTATAAAAGGAAAATTCATAAGCACAGAATGACAAAAGAAAACAACTCACTATCAATGGTCTGTATACATGCCAAACTGATTATGTAATCTACCTTCTTAAGTGTTCATGTGGGTTATGTTACATTGGCAAGACCACCCAGGCTGCCAGGGATAGATTCAGTCAACATAAAACATCTATTAAATAAAAGGATATGTCTTTACCAGTGTCTGCACACTTCACACAGATGGGACATACAGTTAGTCAGCTCCGATTTCAAGTAATAAACCATATTCCCATACATAGGAGAGGGGGTAATAGGGAATTAAAATTGAGCCAAAAAGAAGTCTGGTGGATTAAGCATTTAAATACATTACACCCATATAGTCTGAATAGTGATTATGATTTGTATTTGTTTTTATAGATTGCTTTATAGATTCTGCATGGTATGTATTTTAGTGCCACTAGAGGTCACTAGTAAATGGAATTCCTTAGAAACCTGGATAGGTATGAGTTAATCCAATCAATAGTATAGGCTGAAATCTGATTGGCCCAGATACCATTTTTAAAGTATGTGTTTAGTTGTTTTTAACTATGCATGATTAAGGACCATGTAGGTCTGAAACGTCGCTGTTTTTAAGGTTATTATATCCCAATAAAGAAATAATTTTTCACCTTTAAACAAAGTTTCAATATTGTGGTGCTGTCACACTTGATGCATTGATTGTATAATTTGGAGTTTTCGCTGATACTCCACGGTGACGAGCACACAGTATGTAAAAATACCTATGGGTATAGTGCTGGACTCTATCTGTTTATATATATATATATATATATATATATATATATACATACATACATTATAACTCTTTTTTATTCAGATTCCTTGTCAAGTACTTTATACTTTTTAACCCTTATAACTTTTTTGTTAATAATTATATTTTTTAATTAGATATTTTATATATGAGAATAACGCTGTATGTTAATGTATTTATGTTGTGTTTATTGCAACTTTCTTTTTTAGACCTAACCCTTTACGCAAGGTCTTCAGTCAAATTTATTTTGCACTTGTGCGTTTTTGTTTACTTTCAACTTATAATATGCAAACGTGATATTTCAATTTCAGTGTGCGTTACATTTAGCACACCACTTGTAATCTAGCCCCATGTACATAATTGCAACAGAAATTGACTGCTCTGCCAGTTCATAGTAGTTTCTTCTGCAAATGTAGGTTTTCATTTTGCAATAAATTCAATATAGAACTAAGCATTATCTGGTTCATAGATAGAGATGACATTAAACCCCTTAAGAAGAAGTTCTTAAAGTAGCAGATATTTTTTATTTTTTATTTTTGCTATCAATCTATTTAAACAGAAATACAAAATTGATCTAGGACCTTTTTGATATATTTCATGCTACCATTTCGCCGCCAAATGCGATCATTACATTTTTTTAAAAATTTTTGCAAACTTTGGGTTTCTCACTGGAATTATTAGACACAACTCTTGTAAAATCTTCTCTGGATCCCCTTTGTTTAGAAATAGTAGACATGCATGGCTTTGCCAAAGGTTTTGGCAATTAGGTAGCCATTTATTGCAGCTGTGCACCATACTTCTGAAATTCCCAACAGTGAAAGGGTTAATCCGGTAGTCTGTAAAAGCTTCTCTGGATTTCCTTTGTTCAGAAATAGTAGACATGCATGGCTTTGCCATTGGTTTTTGGCCTTTATTTGCAGCTGTGCACCATACTTTTGGAATTCCCAGCAGTGAAAGGGCTAATAAGGTAGCACGTAAGGTGAATTTTAGTTGTAATGTAGAGAGTACACCCACTGCTGACACCTCCCACCCACAGATGCCTACCTGATCATGCATTTCATAATGAAACAACTAGTATAGCTGAGAAATAGGTTGCAATCTGTATTATCTTAGTTTTTATACAGTTTAAGTGAGTTGTTGCACCCTTAGTTTTTATTATTTAGTTTTTAATACATTTATTTGTACCTATTGGAAGCCTGTGCTGATTTATCTTCGCTCTGGAGCTGATACCGGGAGCCTTTGTCTATCTTTCCCTGGCCTGGGAACAGTGAACTGGGACACTGTTAGATCCCAGTAGCCTCTACTCAGCACAAGTGGGTGCTGCCTATTTTATGAGTATAATACTTATTCAAGAAATCTATATTTTCCTATGACCATTACAATATCACACTAGGAGGCCTGTATCGTGATTTCTCTCACAGAACTCTTCAAAGTATCCTTGTCTTGATTCTGGATTGGGCCTGTGAGCAGTGAGCTGGAACACTGATGATTTTCCAGTAAGTCTGACTTTTGTGAGAATAATACCTCCTATAGAATTATTGTGGATATATCTACCTTGTCATCACAGTATTATACTAAAAGCCACCCTCTGTTTTGTGATCTCTTTTCACAGATTTTTCTTTTCGGTTTCAACTATATTGGAAGAGGAGCAGCCTGGATCTTTGTTTGGATTTATCACCTATTTCTGGGACATTCCTCGTTTGTGTCTGCAACCATATTGATGGTGCTATTGGGACTCAGATAAGATTTGGTTATATTTATCTTTATATCTGATCATATGCGCCCCCTAGAGTTGAACACTTTGGTGATATCAACAATTGTTTCGTTAACTTCTTAACTGTTAGCTGCAGGCATTCTCATGTGAGCTTGCACTGCATAAGCCCCAAATGTGTATCTGATTATAATGGAGCCCATAATGTGATGTAGCCAGTTACATAATTTGTGTCAGAATTTTGACAGAATGTTATATCAAGAGCGCAAATTGATTGTATCATGTATAATGCCTTCAAAAAAGATAGTTTGGTGTTAAAATTTAGAGTTTGCTGTATTTAATGCTTTTAAATTACTCCCTAGAAATTTTCTACATTTTTCTATATTAGAGAAAGAGTATAAACATTTTTTTAACATATTCATTTATACATTGACTATAGTTTCTAAATTACTTATTCAGTATAATGAGGGGTAAATATAAAATGCATTCTTAGCTAGAAAATTCCTGAAATCGTTCAATTAGAATCAGTGCTGCCATCAGGGTATTTTGTTTTTTATATGTAACAAAACTAGGGAACTTATTAAAAGTACTCTAGACATTTCCAGGACATAAACATGTTTCTACTGTCTTGCAAGGTATGCAAATTACTACTTCATGTTGTGGTGAGAATTTTTATATTGATATATATGCATTTATGTTAATATATTCCAAAATATCTTACTTTTTATTGATGCTAATTCTGCATTTATGCAAGTGATCGTGTAGGTAAATAAAATAGATATTGACTAGATTAAGACATCAATGCCAGAAACAGCTGGTCTCTCTCAAGACATTTAATCCCTTAAGGACTTGTATCTCTTCTAATGCAGTTCTGATGTTTGCATGATCAATAAAACACACTTATACTAAACCTTGCTTTCAACAAATTGTTGATTATTTTAATTTACATCATCTGGTTAGCAAAAACGAAATCAAATATAATTCCATGCAACAAAAATGATGCAGTACAATGCTTACTTAAATGCTAAAACTGCCTTTAAGCCACACAAGATGGATGCTTTTTGATAAATAAAAAACAATGATCATGAGAACTAAAATGAATAAGACATCATATTTCAGGATGGACTTTGAATGAATTTCCAAGAAGATATGCAGTTGTACTTTACTATTATCTATTGCTATCTCTATACTCACATTGGAGGCTTTTCATAATCCTTATACTCACCATAACTCGTTTTTAGACTGGTTTGCATACTCTATTACAACATGTTAAAATCTATCATAAGCTTATGAGGTATTCAGAATTCCAAGTGAATAAACTGTTAGTTAAGGTTTTTTTGTGGAACAATTGTGCTGAAGGGGAGTATTCTATGTCCTTTTGCATATCACTATATTCCCAGTTGTGTTTTGTTTTTGTTTTTCAATGACAGGTTACTATCAATGATGAAAGCATAGAGCCTGATTTATCAAGTGTCTGTCTGACATGACCCACTCAGCGGATCATGTCCAACAGACATCACTGAATGCTGACAGCACAACGGCATTTAATATTGCACAAGCAATTCTGTTGAACTGCTTGTGCAATGCCAGCCCCGGCAGATTTTCAGCCAATCGGCCGCTAGCATGGGGTGTCAATCAACCCGATCTTAAGACCGTTGCTTCTTAACTGCTGTTTGGGGCCGATTCACAGCTTTTTAAATCAGCCCCATAGAGTCAATAAGACATGCTCCAATTATCTCATAATATGTTCCACTATGAAGGATACTAACATCACAAAAACTCCTTCAAATCGGTACAGAACAAACACATTTAAATAAAAACTATAAAACAATCCCCTCTAACATATGCAAAAAAAAATATATAACAAGAGAAATTAAAGAAAAAGAAAAACAAGACAACTTTAAAATAGATACAAATATAAATATTGAATGCAACCTGGTCATTACTTCAATCTGGGTGTTTTACAGGAACAGAGTAGCTTGGTGCCAGTTCAATACACGCCAGGCATGATGCATTATGCCCCTCCCCTTTGCTGGGTTGGCTTACAGTGCTTCGTCAGATGTGCATCTGGCAAAGAACCCAACTTGCGAGATAAGTTCCAAGATATAGGAGGACATAGGAGCGTATATTAACACTAAGTGCTTTGGTTGGCATTTAATTATGCATGTCATATCCAACTCAGCAAGCTACTAACATGCTTATACCTTGATACAGTATTATCAGGAACTAAATACGTTTTAATGAAATGATTTTAAGTTTGCACTGGGAAGAAGTAAAAGAGGTTTAATAAAACTCTGCATATTTAAGAGATTGAATGCAGCCTGGTCATTCATAGAGGCCTATTTATCAAATGTCTGTCGGACCTGATCCGACAGTGCGGTTCAGGTCCAACAGACATCGCCGAATGCGGAGAGCAATACGCTCTCCATATTCAGCATTTCACCAGCAGCTCTTGTGAGCTGCTGGTGCAATGCTGCCCCCTGCAGACTAGCGGCCAATCAGCCAGCAGGGGGTGTCAATCAACCCGATCGTACTTGATTGGATTGAATTGTGGCGATCTCTGTCCGCCTGCTCAGAGCAGGCGGACAGGGTTATGGAGCAGCGGTCTTTAGACTGCTGCTTCATAACTGGTGTTATTGGCTAGTCTGAAGACTTGCAAGAAACACGGGCCCTCAAGCTCCATTCAGAGCTTGATAAATGGGCCTCTTTGGCTTCAAAAGATATTATTAGAAGACTTGTCTACTTTACATATTTGTGTTCCACTCATAGTACCAGCACACACAGCTTAAATTTACTTTATACATTTCTCACAACCAGATGCCAATTCACCTGGAATAGTCATGCTCCCCCATTTAACAGCCAGGAATTATTGATTGAAATCAAATTAATAAATAAAACATTTGGAGATTATAGGAGAAGGAAGACATCATGCCTAAGACCTCACCCACAGAATTTAGTTCTTCCTTATATTGCAGCTCTAATCACATCCTAATTAGCCTAAAAGAACATATGCCTCAATTAGAACTATAAAAAATATTGTACTATATATTACCCTCTCTATCCCCTTCTCTCTCCTTCTCCCTCTCTCTACTTCTTTCTCCCTCTCTATTCCTCTCTCTTTCTCACTCTCTCTCTATCTCTCCCAACTCTCCCTCTCCCTCTCCCTCTCCCTCTCTCTCTCTCTCTCTCTCTCTCTCTCTCTCTCTCTCTCTCTCTCTCTCTCTCTCTCTCTCTCTCTCTCTCTCTCCTCTTATCTCTCCCTTTCCTTTCTTCTGTTTCCCTCTCTCCCTCTCTCTCTCCCTCCCTCTCTCTCCCTCTCTTTTTCTCACCCTCTATCTCTTTCTTTCTTTCTTTCTTTCTTTCTTTCTTTCTTTCTTTCTTTCTTTCTTTCTTTCTTTCTTTCTTTCTTTCTCCCTCTTCTCTTTCTCCCTTTCTTCCCCTCTCTCTCAATATATCTCTCCCTTTCTCTCTCTCCCCATCTTTCTCTCTCCTTCTCCCCCTCTCTCTTTCTCTCTCTCTCTTTCTCACTCACTCTCTCTCTCTTTCTCACTCTCCCTCATCCTCTCTCTCCCTGCCCCTCTTTCTCCCTCCCCCCTCTCTTTCTCCCTTCCTCACCCCTCTCTCTCTCTCTCTCTCCCCCTCCCCACCTCACCCCCTCACCCTCTCCCTCCTCTCTCTTCCCTCCCTTCCCCTCTCTTTCTCCCTCCCTCCCTCCCTCCCTCCCACTCTCTCTCCCTCCACCCCCCCTCTCTCTCTCCCTCCCCTTCTCTCTCTCCCTCCCCTGTCTCTCCCTCTCTCTCTCCCTCCCCCTCTCTTTCTCCCTCCCCCCTCTCTCTCTCCCTCTCTCCACCCTCTATCTCTCCCTCACTCCCCTCTCTCTCTCTCTCTCTCTCTCTCTCTCTCTCCCTCCCTCCCTCCTCTCTCTCTCCTTCCCTCCCTCCCCATTTCTATCTCCATCTTTCCCTTTCTCCATCCCTGTCCCTTCCTCCCCCCACACTATCTGTGAAGCAGATAATTGCAGTGCTGATTGAGGTCCTGATTGCTGCAGCCTCTCATTTTGTGTTGTCATTAGGATGATTTGATTATTTGAGCCTCTCACACTTCCTGTCCTTTGTTCTTACTAGTTCCTGCACCATATGTGAGGGCATGTGTTTGTGTGGCAAAGGCTGTAGCCAGTAGCAGGTAATTGCAGTGCTGATTGCTGCAGCCACTTATTGTGTGTCATTGTCCAATCTGCTAATTTTATTGTAAATTTAAGATACCTCTATTGGGTTCATATAAGTGTTTCTCAGGCGTATCATAGCCAGTGCCTTACCAACGGCACTGATATATTTACAGTATCCATAATAATTTTAAATATTTCATATTTAAAATTTTCATAATGTGCATTGAATTTAGTAATTTTTTAAGTGCTCTAAACCCTCACTACATTAGACATGAAATCTTGATGTGCATTACACATATTTTACATTCCTATGTTCTTTACATAGAAAACTATTGGCTAGATTACGAGTTTTGCGTTATGAGTGAAAAAGCCTCATAACACTGCATTTTCACTACCGCTGCTATTACGAGTCTTGTAGGTACAGCTGTACCGCACACTTTTTTGGCTGTCACTCAAAGTAACTGCCGCACTTTTTAAAAAGTCCTTTTCCAATGGAACTTCCACAGCGCCGGTATTACGAGTTTGCCTGTCCGGCCAAAAAGTGAGCAGTACAGCCCCTAACTACTAAAATAAAATTATTAACCCCTAATCTGCCACTCTGGACATCACCACCACTATAATAAACATAGTAACCCCTAAACCGCCGTACTCCCGCATCGCAAACACTAGTTAAATATTATTAACCCCTAATATGCTGCCCCCAATGTCGCCGCCACTATACTAAAGTTATTAACCCCTAAACCTCTGGCCTCCCACATCACTAACACTAAATAAATATATTAACCCATAAACCTAACCCTAAGTCTAACCATAACTCCCCTAACTTTAATATAATTAAAATAAATCTAAATAAAACCTACTATTAATAACTAAATAATTCCTATTTAAAACTAAATACTTACCTGTAAAATAAACCCTAAAATAGCTACAATATAACTAATAGTTACATTGCAGCTATCTAATGGCTAGATTACGAGTTTTGCGTTATGAGGAGTGTGGTGCTAACTTCCATGTTATTGTCACTGCTCACTTCCCTACAGTGCTTGTATTATAGGTTTTCATAAACCCTAATCTGCCGCCCCAGACATCGCCAACACCTACATTATATTTATTAACCGCTAATCTGCCGCCCCCGACATCGCCGGCACCTACATTATATTTATTAACCCCTAATCTGCTGCCCCCAACATCGCCGACACCTACATTATATTTATTAACCCCTAATCTCCCACCCCCAATGTCGCCGCAACCTACCTACACTTATTAACACCTAATCTGCCGCCCCCAACGTCGCCGCCACTATAATAAACATATTAACCCCTAAACCGCTGTATTCCCGCCTCGCAAACACTAGTTAAATATTATTAACCCCTAATCTGCCACCCCTAACATTGCCGCCACCTACCTACATTTATTAACCACTAATTAGCCGTCCCCAACATCGCCGCCACTATACTAAATTTATTAACCCCTAAACCTAAGTCTAACCTTAACCCTAACACCCCCTAACTTAAATATAATTAAAATAAATCTAAATAAAGCCTACTATTAATAACTAAATAATTCCTATTTAAAACTAAATACTTACCTGTAAAATAAACCCTAAGTTAGCTACAATATAACTAATAGTTATATTGTAGCTATCTTAGGGTTTATTTTATTTTACAGGCAAGTTTGTATTTATTTTAAGGATAAACACAGAAATATGGCGCTAATTACTAAAGGAAAAACCTTGACCACTCTAAAACAGTCACCCCAGGACTGTGACGGTAAAATCTAAAGCAAAGGATTATAGAGGGCGCTAAAAGCTAAGTTCTCCACCACATTTAGTCAATTATGGAAATAGACACAATGGATTTAGGGTAACAACTTTACTATCGAATAAAATTAAAATGCAATATTATTACAGTACAATACATAAGAGAAAATGCAAGGGACGTCTCCCTGTTTTTTTAAAAATGATAAAAAAGGGACTGGAGTACCACCTTAAAAATGTTTAAAAAAAGTATTTTGCATATGTTTGATTTGATACAATGTGAAAAAAGGTATCAGTCAAAAATCAGTCTGTCCCAATTTATGATATGTGGTTACAAAGTTTCTTGTAATAGCTGTTCAGCAAATGTTGCAACTGTGACAGATAGGGTCAGCGTGAAAATTTGTAAAGTTGTGATGTAATATCAGTATAGCCCCCTTTAGGGAGAATTAGACGATGGAAGACACCTTTGTATCAGATCTTTTTTTCTTACTCACACTTTCTTTTCAAAGTAGCTTACTGACGATTTTATGGCTCACGGCTTTGGAGATTGGACACAGGCAAACAGCGTCTCCCAATGCTGCTCACCTCTGCTGGTGTCGGCTGAATCTGGTCAGCGTGAATGAAGACTGCTCGTCACTCCAGCGTTTATAGTGCGCCAAGTTGATCCCAGTGCAGAGGGGATAAAAGAGATTCACAAACCCGCACTTAGCGTGGAACACGCGCGGGCAAAGTTATAGAAAGCTAGGTACCTAGATTTTCAGATTGTGGTCCTTAGCAGTCCTTAGCAGGATACAACACAGATTCACAGATTCAATCTACGCGTTTCACCCGTTAGATAGGGCTTTTTCAAGATACTCGTTGTTCCCGGGACGGAATTTAAATATCCGCTGAAGTGTGTTCATTGGTTGTGGCTCTTTTCTGTTTAAGGTGGAAGTTGATCAGGGTTGATTTTTCTTAAGGTGGATTTATTCAAATTGTTCTCGTGTTCTCATCCAAAAAGGTCACAACACCACATAATATTGTATAGTGGTTTTACTAAACCAATTTTAAAAATTTAGAAAAGTTTTTCTTACTCACATTTTCTTTTCAAAGTAGCTTACTGACGATTTTATGGCTCACGGCTTTGGAGATTGGACACAGGCAAACAGCGTCTCCCAATGCTCCAAAGCCGTGAGCCAAAGAAATCAGCTCTTTTACCTAAAAAAAAAATACAAACAACCCCCAAACAGTAAAACCCACCACCCACACAACCAAAACCTAACTAAAAAAACCTAAGCTCCCCATTGCCCTAAAAAAGGGCATTTTGGTGGGCATTGCCCTTAAAAGGTCATGTAGCTCTTTCTCAAGTGCCTATACCCCTAATCTAAAAATAAAACCCACCCAATAAACCCTTAAAAAAGCCTAACACTAACCCCCGAAGATCCACTTACAGTTTTGAAGACCGGACATCCATCCTCAACGAAGCCGGGAGAAGTCTTCATCCAAGTGGCAAGAAGTCCTCAACGAAGCCGGGAGAAGTCTTCATTCAAGTTGGCAGAAGTGGTCCTTTAGGCAAAAGTCTTCATCCAGACGGAATCTTCTATCTTCATCCATCCGGCGCAGAGCATCCTCTTCAATCAAAGTCTTCTTCCAGAATGAAGGTTCCTTTAAATGACATCATCCAAGATGGCGTTCCTTGAATTCCGATTGGCTGATAGAATTCTATCTGCCAGTCAGAATTAAAGGTGAAAAAATCCTATTGGCTGATGCAATCAGCCAATAGTATTGAGTTTGCATTCTATCGGCTGATTGGAACAGCCAAAAGATTTTGAAGCTTAGCCAATAGGATTTTTTCACCTTTAATTCCGATTGGCTGATAGAATTCTAGGGACGCCATCTTGGATGACGTCATTTAAAGGAACCTTCATTCTGGAAGAAGACTTGGATGCCGGCTTGGATGAAGACTTCTCTCGGCTTCGTTGAGGAATTCTTGCCGCTTGGATGAAGACTTCTCCCGGCTTTGTTGAGGATGGATGTCCGGTCTTCAAAAACTGTAAGTGGATCTTCGGGTGTCAGTGTTAACTTTTTTCAAGGGTTTATTGGGTGGGCTTTATTTTTAGGTTAGGGTTTGGGCAGAAAAAGAGCTAAATGCCCGTTTAAGGTCAATGCCCATCCAAAGGCCCTTTTCAGGGCAATGGGGAGCTTAGGTTTTTTTAGTTAGGTTTTTATTTGGGGGGTTTGTTGTGTGGGTGGTGGGTTTTACTGTTGGGGGTTGTTTGTATTTCTTGGCAATGTGGAGTTTTTTAAGTAGGTTTATTTTGGGGGGGTTGGTTGTGTGGGTGGTGGGTTTTACTATTGCGGGGTTGTTTGTATTTTTTTATTACAGGTAAAAGAGCTGATTTCTTTGAGGCAATGTCCTGCAAAAGGTAGTTTAGTTTAGGCTAGGGTTTTTTTTATTTTGGGGGGGCTTTTTGTTTTGATAGGGCTATTAGATTAGGTGTAATTAGTTTAAATACCTGATAAATTGTTTTTTTATTTTGTGTAATTTAGTGGGGGTTTTTTTTTTGTAATTTAGGTAATTGTATTTAATTAATGTAATTTATTTTATTTTATTGTTAGGAGTTAGTGTAAGACAGGTTAGGTTTTATTTTACAGGTAAATTTTATATTTATTTTAGCTAGGTAGTAAATAGTTAATAACTATTTAGTAACTATTCTACCTAGTTAAAATAAATACAAACTTGCCTGTGAAATAAAAATAACACCTAAGCTAACTACAATGTAACTATTAGTTATATTGTAGCTAGCTTAGGTTTTATTTTATAGGTAATTATTTAGTTTTAACTAGGAATTATTTAGGTAACGATAGTAGGACTTATTTCGATTTATTTTAATTATATTAACGTTAGGGTGTGTTAGGGTTAAACTTAGGTTTAGGGGTTAATAAATTTAGTATAGTGGCGGCAACGTTGGGGACGGCAGATTAGGGGTTAATAAATGTAGGTAGGTGATGGCGATGTTAGGGACAGCAGATTAGTGGTTAATAATATTTAACTAGTGTTAATAATTTTATTTTAGTGTTTGCGATGCGGGATGGCCTCGGTTTAGGGGTTAATAGGTAGTTTATGGGTGTTAGTGTACTTTTTAGGACTTTAGTTATGAGTTTTATGCTACAGCATTGTAGCGTAAAACTCATAACTACTGACTTTAGATTGCACTACGAATCTTGCAGGATAGGCTGTACCGCTCACTTTTTGGCCTCCCAGATATTAAGCTTGTAATATCGGAGCTTTGGAAGTCCCATTCAAAAAAGACTTTACGCAAATTGTGCAAGTTAATTTGCGTTACGGCCAAAAAAGTGTGCGGTACAGCTTTCTTTCATGTAATTAGCAAGAGTCCATGAGCTAGTGACGTATGGGATATACATTCCTACCAGGAGGGGCAAAGTTTCCCAAACCTCAAAATGCCTATAAATACACCCCTCACCACACCCACAAATCAGTTTTACAAACTTTGCCTCCTATGGAGGTGGTGAAGTAAGTTTGTGCTAGATTCTACGTTGATATGCGCTCCGCAGCAGGTTGGAGCCCGGTTTTCCTCTCAGCGTGCAGTGAATGTCAGAGGGATGTGAGGAGAGTATTGCCTGTTTGAATTCAATGATCTCCTTCTACGGGGTCTATTTCATAGGTTCTCTGTTATCGGTCGTAGAGATTCATCTCTTACCTCCCTTTTCAGATCGATGATATACTCTTATATATATACCATTTCCTCTGCTGATTTTCGTTTCAGTACTGGTTTGGCTTTCTACAAACATGTAGATGACTGTCCTGGGGTAAGTAAGTCTTATTTTCTGTGACACTCTAAGCTATGGTTGGGCACTTTTTTAATAAAGTTCTAAATATATGTATTCAAACATTTATTTGCCTTGACTCAGGATGTTCAACATTCCTTATTTTCAGACAGTCAGTTTCATATTTGGGATAATGCATTTGAATCAATCATTTTTCTTACCTTAAAAATTTGACTTTTTTTCCCTGTGGGCTGTTAGGCTCGCGGGGGCTGAAAATGCTTCATTTTATTGCCTCATTCTTGGCGCAGGCTTTTTTGGCGCAAAAAATCTTTTCTGTTTCCGGCGTCATACGTGTCGCCGGAAGTTGCGTCATTTTTTTGACGTTCTTTTGCGCCAAAAATGTCGGCGTTCCGGATGTGGCGTCATTTTTGGCGCCAAAAGCATTTAGGCGCCAAATAATGTGGGCGTCTTATTTGGCGCTAAAAAAATATGGGCGTCGCTTTTGTCTCCACATTATTTAAGTCTCATTTTTCATTGCTTCTGGTTGCTAGAAGCTTGTTCCTTGGCATTTTTTCCCATTCCTGAAACTGTCATTTAAGGAATTTGCTCAATTTTGCTTTATATGTTGTTTTTTTCTCTTACATATTGCAAGATGTCTCACGTTGCATCTGAGTCAGAAGATACTTCAGGAAAATCGCTGTCTGGTGCTGGAACTACCAAAGCTAAGTGTATCTGCTGTAAACTTTTGGTAGCTGTTCCTCCAGCTGTTGTTTGTATTAATTGTCATGACAAACTTGTTAATGCAGATAATATTTCCTTTAGTAATGTACCATTACCTGTTGCAGTTCCATCAACATCTAATGTTCAGAGTGTTCCTGATAACATAAGAGATTTTGTTTCTGAATCCATCAAGAAGGCTATGTCTGTTATTCCTCCTTCTAGTAAACATAAAAAATCTTTTAAAACTTCTCTTTATACAGATGAATTTTTAAATGAACATCATCATTCTGATTCTAATGACTCTTCTGGTTCAGAGGATTCTGTCTCAGAGGTTGATGCTGATAAATCTTCATATTTATTTAAAATGGAATTTATTCGTTCTTTACTTAAAGAAGTACTAATTGCTTTAGAAATTGAGGATTCTGGTCCTCTTGATACTAAATCTAAACGTTTAGATAAGGTCTTTAAATCTCCTGTGGTTATTCCAGAAGTTTTTCCTGTTCCTGGTGCTATTTCTGAAGTAATTTCCAGAGAATGGAAAAATTTGGGTAATTCATTTACTCCTTCTAAACGTTTTAAGCAATTATATCCTGTGCCGTCTGACAGATTAGAATTTTGGGACAAAATCCCTAAAGTTGATGGGGCTATTTCTACCCTTGCTAAACGTACTACTATTCCTACGGCAGATGGTACTTCGTTTAAGGATCCTTTAGATAGGAAAATTGAATCCTTTCTAAGAAAAGCTTATCTGTGTTAAGGTAATCTTCTTAGACCTGCTATATCATTGGCTGATGTTGCTGCAGCTTCAACTTTTTGGTTGGAAACTTTAGCGCAACAAGTAACAGATCATGATTCTCATAATATTATTATTCTTCTTCAACATGCTAATAATTTTATCTGTGATGCCATTTTTTATATTATCAGAGTTGATGTCAGGTTTATGTCTCTAGCTATTTTAGCTAGAAGAGCTTTATGGCTTAAAACTTGGAATGCTGATATGTCTTCTAAATCGACTCTACTTTCCATTTCTTTCCAGGGTAACAAATTATTTGGTTCTCAGTTGGATTCTATTATCTCAACTGTTACTGGTGGGAAAGGAACTTTTTTACCACAGGATAAAAAATCTAAGGGTAAAAACAGGGCTAATAATCGTTTTCGTTCCTTTCGTTTCAACAAAGAACAAAAGCCTGATCCTTCATCCTCAGGAGCAGTTTCAGTTTGGAAACCATCTCCAGTCTGGAATAAATCAAAGCCTTCCAGAAAAGCAAAGCCAGCTTCTAAGTCCACATGAAGGTGCGGCCCTCATTCCAGCTCAGCTGGTAGGGGGCAGGTTACGTTTTTTCAAAGAAATTTGGATCAATTCTGTTCACAATCTTTGGATTCAGAACATTGTTTCAGAAGGGTACAGAATTGGTTTTAAGATAAGATCTCCTGCAAAGAGATTTTTTCTTTCCCGTGTCCCAGTAAATCCAGTGAAAGCTCAAGCATTTCTGAAATGTGTTTCAGATCTAGAGTTGGCTGGAGTAATTATGCCAGTTCCAGTTCTGGAACAGGGGCTGGGGTTTTATTCGAATCTCTTCATTGTACCAAAGAAGGAGAATTCCTTCAGACCAGTTCTGGATCTAAAAATATTGAATCGTTATGTAAGGATACCAACATTCAAAATGGTAACTGTAAGGACTATCTTGCCTTTTGTTCAGCAAGGGCATTATATGTCCACAATAGATTTACAGGATGCATATCTGCATATTCCGATTCATCCAGATCACTATCAGTTCCTGAGATTCTCTTTCCTGGACAAGCATTACCAGTTTGTGGCTCTGCCGTTTGGCCTAGCTACAGCTCCAAGAATTTTTACAAAGGTTCTCGGTGCCCTTCTGTCTGTAATCAGAGAACAGGGTATTGTGGTATTTCCTTATTTGGACGATATCTTGGTACTTGCTCAGTCTTCACATTTAGCAGAATCTCATACGAATCGACTTGTGTTGTTTCTTCAAGATCATGGTTGGAGGATCAATTCACTAAAAAGTTTGTTGATTCCTCAGACAAGGGTAACCTTTCTGGGTTTCCAGATAGATTCAGTGTCCATGACTCTGTCTTTGACAGACAAGAGACGTCTAAAATTGATTTCAGCTTGTCGAAACCTTCAGTCACAATCATTCCCTTCGGTAGCCTTATGCATGGAAATTCTAGGTCTTATGACTGCTGCATCGGACGCGATCCCCTTTGCTCGTTTTCACATGCGACCTCTTCAGCTCTGTATGCTGATCAATGGTGCAGGGATTACACAAAGATATCTCAATTAATATCTTTAAAACCGATTGTACGACACTCTCTGACGTGGTGGACAGATCACCATCGTTTAATTCAGGGGGCTTCTTTTGTTCTTCCCACCTGGACTGTAATTTCAACAGATGCAAGTCTTACAGGTTGGGGAGCTGTGTGGGGATCTCTGACGGCACAAGGAGTTTGGGAATCTCAGGAGGTGAGATTACTGATCAATATTTTGGAACTCCGTGCAATTTTCAGAGCTCTTCAGTCTTGGCCTCTTCTGAAGAGAGAATCGTTCATTTGTTTTCAGACAGACAATGTCACAACTGTGGCATACATCAATCATCAAGGATGGACTCACAGTCCTCTGGCTATGAAAGAAGTATCTCGAATTCTGGTTTGGGCGGAATCCAGCTCCTGTCTAATCTCTGCGGTTCATATCCCAGGTATAGACAATTGGGAAGCGGATTATCTCAGTCGCCAAACGTTGCATCCGGGCGAATGGTCTCTTCACCCAGAGGTATTTCTTCAGATTGTTCAAATGTGGGAACTTCCAAAAATAGATCTGATGGCGTCTCATCTAAACAAGACACTTCCCAGGTATCTGTCCAGATCCCAGGATCCTCAGGCGGAGGCAGTGGATTCATTATCACTTCCTTGGAAGTATCATCCTGCCTATATCTTTCCGCCTCTAGTTCTTCTTCCAAGAGTAATCTCCAAGATTCTGAAGGAATGCTCGTATGTTCTGCTGGTAGCTCCGGCATGGCCTCACAGGTTTTGGTAAGCGGATCTTGTCCAGATGGCCTCTTGCCATCCGTGGACTCTTCCGTTAAGACCAGACCTTCTGTCGCAAGGTCCTTTTTTCCATCAGGATCTCAAATCCTTAAATTTAAAGGTATGGAGATTGAACGCTTGATTCTTGGTCAAAGAGGTTTCTCTGACTCTGTGATTAATACTATGTTACAGGCTCGTAAATCTGTATCTAGAGAGATATATTATAGAGTCTGGAAGACTTATATTTCTTGGTGTCTTTCTCATCATTTTTCTTGGCATTCTTTTAGAATTCCGAGAATTTTACAGTTTCTTCAGGATGGTTTAGATAAAGGTTTGTCCGCAAGTTCTTTGAAAGGACAAATCTCTGCTCTTTCTGTTCTTTTTCACAGAAAGATTGCTAATCTTCCTGATATTCATTGTTTTGTACAAGCTTTGGTTCATATAAAACCTGTCATTAAGTCAATTTCTCCTCCTTGGAGTTTGAATTTGGTTCTGGGGGCTCTTCAAGCTCCTCCTTTTGAACCCATGCATTCATTGGACATTAAATTACTTTCTTGGAAAGTTTTGTTCCTTTTGGCGATCTCTTCTGCCAGAAGAGTCTCTGAATTATCTGCTCTTTCTTGTGAGTCTCCTTTTCTGATTTTTCATCAGGATAAGGCGGTGTTGCGAACTTCTTTTGAATTTTTACCTAAGGTTGTGATTTCCAACAACATTAGTAGAGAAATTGTGGTTCCCTCATTATGTCCTAATCCTAAGAATTCTAAGGAGAAATCGTTGCATTCTTTGGATGTTGTTAGAGCTTTGAAATATTATGTTGAAGCTACTAAGTCTTTCCGAAAGACTTCTAGTCTATTTGTTATCTTTTCCGGTTCTAGAAAAGGCCAGAAAGCTTCTGCTTTTTCTTTGGCATCTTGGTTGAAATCTTTAATTCATCATGCCTATGTCGAGTCGGGTAAAACTCAGCCTCAAAGGATTACAGCTCATTCTACTAGGTCAGTTTCTACTTCCTGGGCATTTAGGAATGAAGCTTCGGTTGATCAGATTTGCAAAGCAGCAACTTGGTCCTCTTTGCATACTTTTACTAAATTCTACCATTTTGATGTATTTTCTTCTTCTGAAGCAGTTTTTGGTAGAAAAGTACTTCAGGCAGCGGTTTCAGTTTGAATCTTCTGTTTATGTTTTCATTAAACTTTATTTTGGGTGTGGATTATTTTCAGCAGGAATTGGCTGTCTTTATTTTATCCCTCCCTCTCTAGTGACTCTTGCGTGGAAAGATCCACATCTTGGGTAGTCATTATCCCATACGTCACTAGCTCATGGACTCTTGCTAATTACATGAAAGAAAACATAATTTATGTAAGAACTTACCTGATAAATTCATTTCTTTCATATTAGCAAGAGTCCATGAGGCCCACCCTTTTTGTGGTGGTTATGATTTTTTTGTATAAAGCACAATTATTCCAATTCCTTATTTTATATGCTTTCGCACTTTTTTCTTATCACCCCACTTCTTGGCTATTCGTTAAACTGATTTGTGGGTGTGGTGAGGGGTGTATTTATAGGCATTTTGAGGTTTGGGAAACTTTGCCCCTCCTGGTAGGAATGTATATCCCATACGTCACTAGCTCATGGACTCTTGCTAATATGAAAGAAATGAATTTATCAGGTAAGTTCTTACATAAATTATGTTTTTTTGACAAGACTCGTAATAGCAGTGGTAGTGAAAAAGCAACGTTATAACCCATAACGCTGCTTTTTCACTCATAACGCAAAACTTGTAATCTAGCCGTTAGGTTTTATTTTTATTTTACAGGTAAGTTTGTATTTATATTAACTAGGTAGAATAGTTAGTAAATAGTTATTAACTATTTACTAGCTACCTAGTTAAAATAATTACAAAGTTGCCTGTAAAATAAAACCTAACCTGTCTTACACTAAAACCTAACATTACAGTAAAATTAAATAAATTAAATGAACAAAATACATGTATCTAAATTACAGAAAATAATAAACACTAAATTACACAAAATAAAAAAGACATTATCAAATATTTAAACTAATTACACCTAATCTAAAAGCCCTATCAAAATACAAAAGCCCCCACAACAAAAAAAACCCTAGCCTACAATAAACTGCCAATGGCTCTTAAAAGGCCCTTTTGCGGTGCATTACCCCAAAGAAATCAGCTCTTTTACCTCTAATAAAAAATACAAACAACCCCCCAACAGTAAAACCCACCACCCACACAACCAACCCCCAGAAAATAATCCTACCTAAAAAACCTAAGCTCCCCATTGCCCTGAAAAGGGCATTTGAATAAACCCTTAAAAAAAAACCTAACACTAACCCCTGAAGATCCACTTACAGTTTTTGAAGAACAGACACCCATCCCCAACGAAGCCAGGAGAATTCTTCATCCTAGCAGCAAGAAGTCCTCAACAAAGCCAGGAGAAGTCTTCATCCAAGCGGCAAGAAGAAGTCCTCTAGCCGGGCAGAAGTCTTCATCCAGACGGCATCTTCTATCTTCATCCTTCCGACGCGGAGCGGCTCCATCTTCAAGACATCCGGTGCAGAGCATCCTTTTCTTTTGATTACTCTTGAAGAATGAAGGTTCCTTTAAATGACATCATCCAAGATGGCATCCCTTGAATTCCGATTGGCTGATAGAATTCTATCAGCCAATTGGAATTAAAGGGTAAAAAATCCTATTGGCTGATGCAGTCAGTCAATAGGATTGAGCTTGCATTTTATTGGCTGTTCCAATCAGCCAATAAAATGTAAGCTCAATCCTATTGGCTGACTGGATCAGCCAATAGGATTGAAGCTCAATCCTATTGGCTGATTGCATCAGCCAATAGGATTTTTTACCCTTTAATTCCGATTGGCTGATAGAATTCTATCAGCCAATCGGAATTCAAGGGACACCATTTTGGATGATGTAATTTAAAGGAACCTTCATTCTTCAAGAGGAATTGAAAGAAGAGGATGCTCGTGAAGATAGAAGATGCCGTCTGGATGAAAACTTCTGCCCGCCTGGAAGACGACTTCTTGCCACTTGAATGAATACTTCTCCCGGCTTTGTTGAGGACTTCTTGCTGCTTAGATGAAGACTTCTCCCGGCTTGATGAAAATGGATGTCCGGTCTTCAAAAACTGTAAGTGGATCTTCAGGAGTTAGTGTTAGGTTTTATTAAGGGTTTATTGGGTGAGTTTTATTTTTAGATTAGGGTTTGGGCACATAAATAGAGCTAAATGCCCTTTTAAGGGCAATACCTATCCAAATGCCCTTTTCAGTGTAATGGGGAGCGTAGGTTTTATAGATATTATTTTATTTGAGGGGTTTGGTTGTGTGGGTGGTGGATTTTACTGTTGGGGGGTTGTTTGTATTTTTTTTTTACAGGTAAAAGAGCTGATTTCTTTGGGGCAATGCCCTGCAAAAGGCCCTTTTAAGGGCTATTGGCAGTTTAGTGTAGGCTAGGGTTTTTTTCTTTTGGGGGGCTTTTTTATTGTGATATGGCTATTAGATTAGGTGTAATTAGTTTAAATATTTGATAATTTATTTTTTATTTTGTGTAATTTAGTGTTTTTTAGTTAATTGTATTTAATTAATGTAATTTATTTAATTTTAGTGTAATGTTATGTTTTAGTGTATGGTAGCAGCTTTATTTTAACTAGGTAGCTAGTAAATAGTTAATAACTATTTACTAACTAGTCTTCCTAGTTAAAATAAATACAAACTTAGCTGTGAAATAAAAATAAAACCTAAGGTAGATACAATATAACTATTAGTTATATTGTAGCAAGCTTAGGGTTTATTTTATAGGTAAGTATTTAGTTTTAAATAGGAATTATTTAGTTAATGATAGTAATTTTTATTTAGATTTATTTGAATTGTATTAAAGTTAGGGGTGTTAGGGTTAGGGTTAGACTTAGGTTTAGGGGTTAATATATTTATTTAGTGTTAGTGATGTGGGAGGCCAGAGTTTAAGGGGTTAATAACTTTAGGATAGTGGCTGCGGCTACGTTGGGGGCAGCAGATTAGAGGTTAATAAATTTATGTAGGTTGCGGGGATGTCGGGGGCGGCAGATTAGGGGTTATTAAATTTATGTAAGTGGCGGCGACATTGGGGGCGGCAGATTAGGGGTTTATAAGTGTAGGTAGGTGGCGGTGGTGTCGGGGGCAGCAGATTAGGGGTTGATAAGTGTAATGTAGTTGTTGGAGATGTCGGGGGTGGCAGATTAGGGGTGTTTAGACTCAGGGTTTATGTTAGGGTGTTAGGTGTAAACATACATTTTCTTTCCCCATAGGAATCAATGGGTCTGCGTTACGGAGCTTTACGCTCCTTTATTGCAGATGTTAGGCTTTTTTTAGCCGGATCTCCCCATTGATGTCTATGGGAAATCGTGCACGAGCATGTAAAACCAGCTCAAAGCAGAGCTGGTATTTGTGTGCAGTATGGAGCTTAACGCTGCCATATTGCCTGCTAACGCCGGGTTTTTGCAAACCTGTAATAGCAGCATTATTAAAGGTGAGCAGTGGAAATAACTTGCAAGTTATTACCGAGCCTCTCATAACGCAAAACTCGTAATCTGGCCGAATGTAATTTGTATTATTAAATATATATTTCTATATATTTAAAAAAAGAACACACAAATGGGTGCACACAAACCAAACATTAATTAATAGAGATTTAATTGGTGCTAGCAGTCATAATCTAAGTTTGTCCAACATTTTAAAGAAGACAAGACTTTTAATTTTATTTTTAGAAGAATGACCAGGCTGCATTCAATCTCTTAAAAATGCAAAATTTTATTAAACTTCTTTTCCTCATTCCAAGTGCAAACTTAAAAATGTTACATTAAAATCGTTTGGTTGCTGATAACAATGTGTCATAGAAAATAATGTAAGTTTTATTATTAAATATAAATTTCTGTATGTTAATGTAAAATATGTATCTAGATCTATATACCTATAGATCTATACTCAAATGTATCAATAATGATCCTCAGCACTCAAAAGTTCAATTCAGGCAGTTTATTCACATATAATAGCATCAGAATTAAGGTTGAAAAAATCCTATTGGCTCATGAAGATGGACCCGCTCTGCGCCGGATGGATGAAGATAGAAGATGCCGTCTGGATGTAGACTTCTGCCCATCTGGAGGACCACTTCTCCCGGCTTCAATGAAGACTTCTCCCGGCTTCGTTGAGGACTTCTTGCCGCTTCGTTGAGGACTTCTCCTGTAAGTGGATCTTCAGGGGTTAGTTTTAGGTTTTTTTAAGGGTTTATTAGGTGGGTTTTAGTTTTAGATTAGGGTTTTTTTTTTTTTTTTAGTTTTTTTAGTTAGTGTTTTATTTGGTGGGTTGGTTGTATGGGTGGTAGGTTTTACTGTTGGGGGGTTGTTTGTATTTTTTTTTTACAGGTAAAAGAGCTGATGTCTTTGAGGCAATGCCCTGCAAAAGGCCCTTTTAAGGGCTATTGGTAGTTTAGTTTAGGCTAGGGTTTTTTAATTTTGGGGGGCTTTTGTATTTTGATAGAGCTATTAGATTAGGTGTAATTCATTTAAATATCTTTTAATTTGATTTTTATTTTGTGTAATTTAGTGGGGTTTGGTTTTTTTAATTTAGGTATTTGTATTTAATTAAGGTAATTTATTTAACTGTAGTGTAAGGTTAGGTGTTAGTGTAACTTAGGTTAGGTTTTATTTTATAATTTTAATATTATTTTTAGAAGCCAAAGAATGACCAGGCTGCATTCAATCTCTTAAAAATGCAAAATTTTATTAAACCTCTTTTCCTCATTCCAAGTGCAAACTTAAAAATGTTACATTAAAATCATTTGGTTGCTGATAACAATGTGTCATAGAAAATAATGTAAGTTTTATTATTAAATATAAATTTCTGTATGTTAATGTAAAATACGTATCTAGATCTATATACCTATAGATCTATACTCAAATGTATCAATAATGATCCTCAGCACTCAAAAGTTCAATTCAGGCAGTTTATTCACATATAATAGCATCGGAATTAAGGTTGAAAAATCCTATTGGCTCATGAAGATGGACCCGCTCTGCGCCGGATGGATGAAGATAGAAGATGCCGTCTGGATGTAGACTTCTGCCCATCTGGAGGACCACTTCTACCGGCTTCGATGAAGACTTCTCCCGGCTTTGTTGAGGACTTCTGGCCGCTTCGCTGAGGATTTCTCCTGGCTTCGTTGAGGATGGATGTCGACTCTTCAAAACTGTAAGTGGATCTTCAGGGGTTAGGTTTAGGTTTTTTTAAGGGTTTATTAGGTGGGTTTTAGTTTTAGATTAGGGTTTTTTTTTTAGTTTTTTTAGTTAGCGTTTTATTTGGGGGGTTGGTTGTATGGGTGGTGGGTTTTACTGTTGGGGGGGTTGTTTGTATTTTTTTTAACAGGTAAAAGAGCTGATTTCTTTGGGGCAATGCCCTGCAAAAGGCCCTTTTAAGGGCTATTGGTAGTTTAGTTTAGGCTAGGGTTTTTTTATTTTGGGGGGGGGGGGCTTTTTATTTTGATAGAGCTATTAGATTAGGTGTAATTCATTTAAATATCTTGTAATTTGATTTTTATTTTGTGTAATTTAGTGGGGTTTGTTTTTTATAATTTAGGTATTTGTATTTAATTAAGGTAATTTATTTAACTGTAGTGTAAGGTTAGGTGTTAGTGTAACTCAGGTTAGGTTTTATTTTACAGGTAAATTTGTATTTATTTTAGCAAGGTAGTTATTAAATAGTTAATAACTATTTAGTAACTATTCTACCTAGTTAAAATAAATACAAATTTGCCTGTAAAATTAAAATAAACCCTAGCTAGTTATTTTGTAGCTAGCTTAGGGTTTATTTTATAGGTAAGTATTTAGTTTTAAATAGGAATTATTTGGTTATTAATAGTAGGTTTTTTTTTAGATTTATTTTAATTATATTTAAGTTAGGGGGTTTTAGGGTTAGGGTTAGACTTAGGTTTAGGAGTTAATAAATTTAGTATAGTGGCGGCGACGTTGGGGACGGCAGATTAGGGGTTAATAAATGTAGGTATGCGGAGGCGATGTTAGGGACAGCAGATTAGGGGTTAATAATATTTAACTAGTGTTTGCGAGGCAGGAGTGTGGCGGTTTAGGGGTTAATATGTTTATTCTAGTTGCGGCGATGTCGGGAGCGGCAGATTAGGGGTTAATAATTTTATTTTCGTGTTTGCGATGCGGGAGGGCCTCAGTTTAGGGATTAATAGGTAGTTTATGGGTGTTAGTGTACTTTTTAGCACTTTATGAGTTTTATGCTACAGCTTTGTAGTGTAAAACTCATAACTACTGACTTTAGAATGGCTGTACCGCTCACTTTTTAGCCTCCAAAAAAAAGCTTGTAATACCGGCGCAATGGAAGTCCCATTGAAAAAAGACTTTTACGAAAATTGCGTAAGTCAATTTGCGGTACAGCCAAAAAAGTGTGCGGGACAGCTGTACCTACAAGATTTGTAATAGCAGCGGTAGTGAAAAAGCAGCATTATGAGGCTTAACGCTGCTTTTTTACTCATAAAGCAAAACTTGGTATCTAACCGACAGTTTGTTATAGAGACAATAATTAGCAAAAAAGAACACAAAGATGTTGAGCATTTTTACAAAAAGGGGATTCAGTGAAACACATTAAAAGGACACTGAACCCAAATGTTTTCTTTCGTGATTTAGATAGAGCATGACATTTTAAGCAACTTTCTAATTTACTCCTATTATCAATTTTTCTTCGTTCTCTTTATTTGAAATGCAAGAATGTAAGTTTAGATGCCGGCCCATTTTTGGTGAATAACCTGGGTTGTTCTTGCTGATTGGTGGATAAATTCATCCACCAATCAAAAAGTGCTGTCCAGAGGCCTGAAACAAAAAAAAGCTTAGATGCATTCTTTTTCAAATAAAGATAGCAAGAGAACGAAGAAAAATGTATTATAGGAGTACATTAGAAAGTTGCTTAAAATTGCATGTTCTGTCTGAATCACGAAAGAAAAATTTAGGGTTTAGTGTCCCTTTAAACACTGTATTACAACAGTACTTGCCTAGTGCCTTGTCCTTTGTTCAATTCTTGTTTAATTTTTTTGCCTAATTCTTAGTGCCTCACTTATAAAATGTTCACTTAAGAAATGTGAACATTTTATACAACAATGATACTGCCTTGCAATGCACTCCCATACAAGTTCTGTTTTAATAAGACAATCTATAATCTTTCCACAAGATATAATTCACCACCAACACCAGAAAATCAGGTCTAAATCGACAAACATTTAAAATAGCACACAGTATTAGTTTTGCTCTTCCTACTAATGTTCATTATCTTATAAATACATCCTACTAATGCACAATAGATATTAACAGGAAGTACCTACCAGCCAATAAACATTAGTATGAAGTGCTTCTCAGCCATTGAGTATTTGTAGGGAGTACTTTTACTGAAAAGCACATCCAAATGTTCAAAAAAGATTGCTGTGCCTCCTATTTTTAATATTTCTTAGTGCAATTTAAATTAATTTGGTAATTCACATACTTACTACTCATTCATACTAGTTAATTAAAGTATATTATGCAAACAAGCACAACACACACATACTGCATTATTTTTTTTTAACTCCTTAGTTCTGCAATAGTATTGATACTGCCTTAGAAAAAAATGAACAAATATATTCAATGATATCTATTGAAGCTCCCACTGTTGGGAGTTACATTTACCATATTACCTCTGAAGTAGAGTGATGTGAAACGCGCGTCAGGGGCGCACACGTTAGGAGCTGCTTAGTCTCTTTATTTTTAAACTTGTGGCTTACTCTTTAGTAAAATAACCCTGTCTAGGAAACGATAGTCAGTATAACAATAAATTCAGTTCCTGCTATAGGAGGAGCTTAGTCTTTGATAGACTGATTAAAGCGGGATACCTAATATAGTAAATGTAACTCCCAATAGCGGGAGCTCAAATAGATATCATTGAATATATTTGTTCATGTTTTCTATGGCAGTATCAATACTATTGCAGAACTAACTAATTAAAAAAATAATGCAGTATGTGTGTGTTGTGCCTGCTTGCATAATATTCTTTAATAAACTAGTATGAATGAGTAGTAAGTATGTGAATTCCTTTAAACTGCACTAAGAAATATTAAAAATTGGAAGCACAGCAATCTTTTTTTGCACCTTTGGATGTGCTTTTCAGTGAATGTATTGTACATAATTGCTGGTAAACCTCCCTGTCAAACAGTCTCCTAAATTATTAAAAGTGCAATCCAAAGACTGTTTATTCCGTATATATCAGAGCGCAGAGTCCCAGATACTCAGTTTAAATTATTAGTCGGGAGTGACTGTCTGCCAATGAACATTATTAGGAATTTCGTATCAGTCAATTAGTATTAGTAGGAAGTACACTATGTATAATTTTGTATTGGGTTTAAATTTTAATTTAAAAAGCTCCATATTTTTTTAATGCAAAAAAATAAATAAAAAATTCAACATATATAAATGCTACCCTCTCATATGAAAAACAAAACATAAGAGTAGAGTGCAGTCACTTGAAATGAAAGGTTATTATAGATGATTTTTCCTCTAGTGATGACAGCTTGTTAGTAATAGTAATAACAAAATATTGCTAAAAAGAGTATTAGATGATTATTTTTAGAAAAAAAATGACACTATAATTTTGCAAACAAAGCCGGATTTGTTTTACTCTCATTGATTTTGCATTATTTCATATACTGAAAAATGGGGAGAGAGCTTTACCCGTGAAGATGAAATAGCTTGGTCTTCATTTTTTACTTTGATGTTGATAATATGTGAGTCGCAATCCTATATCTACTATAATTACTACAATTATTCACAGCCAGTGCTGTCCATTTAAAACTTTGGATGTTCAATGAGAAAATCAATGCGTTAAAGGGATATGAAACCCAAACAATTTATTTTGTGATTCCGATAGGGCATGTAATTTTTAACAACTTTTTAATTTGCTTCTATTATACATTTGTCTTGGTTCTCTTTGTATCTTTTGTTGAAATGCAGGGACGTATGCTTTCAGGAGCACTATGTGGCATAAGTTTTGCAAGAATGTTATCCATTTGCAAGAGCATTATTCCCTGCCATGTAGTCTCCAGATGCCTACCTAGGTATCTCTTCAACAAAGTATATCATGGGAACAAATCAAATTTGATATTATAAGTAAATTAGAAACTTTTTTAAAATGGTATCCTCTGTCTGAATCACAAAAGAAAAAAATGGTTTTTCACATCCCTTCAAGGCCTAATTATTATTATTATTTATTTATTTTGGGGGTGGGGGATACATATTTCAATGTTACTGTATGTTTGGCATCTAATAAAAAAAGGACTATTTTTAAAAGCTCCAACTTTTACTTGTCTTTAAAGGAAGAAGAGCTAACGCAATCCTACTCCGAATAAAAATATAAACTTATCATGGTAGATACCTGGTAGATATTGGTTTCTTTAATACTTTAACTGAAATATAGACTATTGCCCAAGTGGGGTTTTCCCCCGTGATTTCTTTACAGGCCATGAGAAACAGTTCACATCTGTTCTATTTGACCTCATGTGGATACTCTCTAGTGTAAACTCTCACAATGGGCCTGATTCTCTAAATTGTGTCAGTATTAAGTAAAATATCAAGCTTACCTCACATGAGATCACAATCAATTTTCTAAAGAAGAAAGGGACTGAACAGAAAAGTCCTAGCAAGTGATGAGCTGGCCCCCTTAATAAGTAATCTATCTCTCTGGAATGGAGAATCTCACAGGATAGAAAATGTGACAGAGGGACCCAAGCACTGATAAAATTATTATTTTAAACAAACAGAAACGTGTGCTATTTTCAGTATACTTTATATTAGTTATAGTTTTACATACATGTGTGTCTATCAATGCAATAAGTACATAGCATATGTTTAGATAAACTTGCCAGCTTTCATTTTGCAAAGTGAAACAAAGAGACCCACAGGCATAGATAATATTATGAGACCTGTAAGAAAACATACTTCTTTAGCTCACTCTCCAAGGCTATGAGGTTCATTTTATAATAAAGATATAGGGCCCCATTTACTAAGCTGCACAGCAGCTTCAGAGCTGGGGCATTTCAGGTTTGCATGAAAAAGTCTGAAATGCTAGTTAAGTAGTAGCTGTCTTAAGACTGCTGCTAATCAACCTATTAATGTGTGGCAGATTTTATTCATCCCGATAGCACGCTATTGTCTGCATGCGAGCAGGTGCAGCATTGCACAAGCAGTGCAATGTTAAATGCGGGTAACATATTGCTGCACGCTCACAACGAGGCTGGGTGGATGAGATTCATGACAGTTAATCTTGTCTGCCCGCCTATTATCAGTGGAGCCAATGGAGCCAATAAAGTGCACTTGATACTTTTTTATGATTTTAAATTGCTATTTTGAAATCACATTGTACATTAAAGATGAGGTTCACTGTGTACATTAAATACTATTTTCCTGTTTACTTTAAATAAGCATTTTACCGTAAGTTAATACATTTATAACCGTAATGTTAGGGACAGAGAGTTTCAGCCTATGGCTAGGGTGTTAGTTCTGGTCACTAAAGTATGGGAATGATTCGTAAAACAAACAAAAAAAAAATATTCTGCAAAATGCTGGGTTTTCCCTCTTAAAGGTTTTTTGCTGTTGCTGACTGAATAAAACATTTTAAGGAAAAGTGGACTGTCCTGTGCTGCATTTTTGTCCTAGAAGACTGTGGTTCAAAGAGTTCCTTTTACAGTCATTGCCAAAAATATTGTATATTTCTGTCAGATAATGCATCACTTAGCCCAGGAAATTGTTGCAATTACAAATGTTTAGGCATTCTTATGTTTATTGCTTTTGTTTGTAATGGAATGACATAAAAAAGTGGAGAAAAAAAGCCAAATCTGACACATTTCACGCAAAACTCCATAAATGGACTGGACAAAATTAGGTTCTTACACCTCTCTACTGGAATCTTGGACCAGTCTTCTTTCGCCAACTGCTCCAGGTCTCTCAGATTTCATGGGTTCCTTTTCCCAACTGCTGTTTGGCGATCTCTCCACAGGTGCTCTATGGGATTGAGATCTGGACTAATTGCTGGCCAGTTCAGTACTCTCCAGCGCTTTGTCTTAAACCATTTCTGGGTGCTTTTTGACGTGTGCTTTGGGTCCTTGTCCTACTGTACTACCTCTGACGGAGACCAAACTTTCCGTCACTGGGCCCTATATTGCATAATGCCATGCACACAGTCAAGACATCAGTTGCCTGAAGCAGCAAAGTAAGCCAAAACATCAGTGAACCTCCCCCATGTTTGACTGTAGGGACTTAAAACAGTAGAATGATGGGCTTTACTAAAAAGCTGTAATTTTGTTTCATTTGTCCAAAGCACATTTTCCCAAAATTATTTTAGCTTCCTAAAGTAAGTTTTGGCAAACTGTAATCTGGCTTTTTTATGTTTCTGTGTCAGATGTGGGGTCCTCCTGGGTATCCTACCATAGCGTCCCTTTTCATTCATTTGGCAAAGTATAGTGCAAGCTGACAAATTTGTACCCTGTGCCTGAAGGTCAGCTTGAATTTGTCTGGAAGTTAATCAATGTTCTTCATCCATCTTTCGAACAATCCTTTGTTGCAATCTTTGATCAATTTTTCTCTTTCGTCCACGTCCAGGGAGAATAGCTACAGTGCCATGGGCTGTAAACGTCTTGACAATGTTGCGCACAGTGAACACAGAAACATTAAAATCTCTGGAGATGGACTTGTAGCCTTGAGATTGTCCCTGCTTTCCCACAATTTTTGTTCTCAAATCCGCAGACAATTATTTGCTGCTCTTTCTCTTCTCCATGCTCAGCGTGGCACACAGAGACACAAAACAGAATCAAAGGTTGAGTACATTTTTCACCATTTTAACTGGTTGCCGATGTGATTTCTATATTGTCAGCACCTGTTAATTGATACAGGTGAGTTTAATTACAATTTACAGGAGCATCACAAACTTGGAATGCATTTATTTTTTACAATTTTGAGAAGGTGCCAATAATGTTGTCCAGTCCATTTTTGGAGTTTTGCATGGAATGTGTCAGATTTGGCTTTTTTCTCCACTTTTTTGTGTCATACCCACACAAACATAAGAAATAAACATGAGAATGCCTAAACATTTGTAAATCCAACACTTTTCTGGGGAAGTGGTGACAGAAATTCAGGGGTGCCAATATTTTTGGCCATGACTGTATATGTTATATTTAAATGACAATAACCCAGAACAATTATATGCAAATTTAGGTATTAATGCTTTGCAAGGGGTAATCAAAAGGAATGCCATAGAAACTGAAGTAAAAAAAAACAACAACAAATCAACCGTGCAGCTTACAACGTTTTGCATAGCAAATGTTAATGGATTGGAATGGGAGCCTATATAAGCTGACTATGGGGGGTAGTTATCAAGCCGTCTACTTTTCTGGCTTCGCCGGCCCAATACGTCCGCCTAAGCTCGCCTACCTTCGCCGCCGCGGACCTTGAATACGTTCGCCTAAGTTATCAAATAAAGCTGTCAAAAAGCCGCGGGGCGATGAGCAGCGGACTGTGAGAGTTATCACTCATCCGATCTCGCTGCCCTTCAACTTTTTCCCAGCTTTATTGCTAGCCTGTCACTAAGCACTCACACTAAACTACACTGTTCTACCCCCTATACCGGTGCCCCCGGAGGCCCCCGCAACTAAATAAAGTTACTAACCCCTAAACCGCCGCTCCTAGACCCCGCCGCAAGTCTTATAAATGTATTAACCCCTAAACCGCCGCTCCTAGACCCCGCCGCAAGTCTTATAAATGTATTAACCCCTAAACCGCCGCTCCTAGACCCCGCCGCAAGTCTTATAAATGTATTAACCCCTAAACCGCCGCTCCTAGACCCCGCCGCAAGTCTTATAAATGTATTAACCCCTAAACCGCCGCTCCCGGACACCGCTGCCACCTACATTATACCTAGTAACCCCTATCCTGCCCCCCATACCGTCGCCCTCTATTATAAAATTATTAACCCCTATCCTGCTGATCCCGCACCTCTCCGCAACTAAATAAATAGTTTAACCCCTAAACCGCCGCTCCATGAACCCGCCGCAACCTATAATAAATTTATTAACCCCTATCCTGCCCCCCACTACGCCGCCGCCACTGTAATAAAATGATTAACCCCTAAACCTAAGTCTAACCCTAACCATAACGCCCCCCTAACTTAAATATTAATTAAATACATCTAAATAAATTAACTCTTATTAACTAAATGAATCCTATTTAAAACTAAATACTTACTTATAAAATAAACCCTAATATAGCTACAATATAAATAATAATTATATTCTAGCTATCTTAGGATTTATATTTATTTTACAGGTACCTTTCAATTTATTTTAACCATGTACAATAACTATTAAATAGTTATTAACTATTTAATAGCTTACCTAGCTAAAATAAACTGAAATTAACCTGTAAAATAAAAACTAACCTAAGTTACAATTACACCTAACACTACACTATACTCTAATAAATTATTCCTATTTAAAAATAAATACTTACCTGTAAAATAAACCCTAAGATAGCTACAATGTAATTAATACTTATATTATAGCTATCTTAGGATTTATATTTAGTTTACAGGTAACTTTGTATTTATTTTAGCTAGTTAGAATAGTTATTAAATAGTTATTAACTATTTAATAACTACCTAGCTAAAAGAAATACAAAATTACCTGTAAAATAAATCCTAACTTAAGTTACAATTAAACCTAATACTACACTATCATTAAATTAACTAAATAAACTACCTACAAATAACTACAATGAAATACAATTACATAAACTAACTAAGTACAAAAAATAAAAAAAGCTAAGTTACAAAAAATAAAAAAATAAGTTACAAACATGTTAAAAATATTACAACAATTTTAAGCTACTTACACCTAATCTAAGCCCCCTAATAAAATAACAAACCCCCCCAAAATAAAAAAAATCCCTACCCTATTCTAAATTACATAAATTTCAAAGCTCTTTTACCTTACCAGCCCTTAAAAGGGCCATTTGTGGGGGCATGCCCCAAAAAGTTCAGCTCTTTTGCCTGTAAAAGAAAAATACAACCCCCCCCCACATTAAAACCCACCACCCACATACCCCTAATCTAACCCAAACCCCCCTTACAAAAACCTAACACTAATCCCCTGAAGATCATCCTACCTTGAGTCGTCTTCACTCAGCCGAGCCACCGATGGAACTGAAGAGGACATCCGGAGTGGAAGAAGTTAATCCTCCAAGCGGCGCTGAAGAAATCTTCCATCCGATGAAGTCATCATCCAGGCGGCGCTGAAGAAGTCTTCGATCCGGCCGATGTCATCTTCAAAGAGGCGCTGAAGAGGTCTTCTATCCGGGCGAAGTCATCTTCCAAGCCGGGTCTTGAATCTTCCTTCCGCCGACGCGGAACCACCTTCTTCACCGACGGACTACGACGAATGACGGCTCCTTTAAGGGACGTCATCCAAGATGGCGTCCCCTCAATTCCGATTGGCTGATAGGATTCTATCAGCCAATCGGAATTAAGGTAGGAAAATCTGATTGGCTGATGGAATCAGCCAATCAGATTCAAGTTCAATCCGATTGGCTGATCCAATCAGCCAATCAGATTGAGCTCGCATTCTATTGGCTGATCGGAACAGCCAATAGAATGCGAGCTCAATCTGATTGGCTGATTCCATCAGCCAATCAGATTTTTCCTACCTTAATTCCGATTGGCTGATAGAATCCTATCAGCCAATCGGAATTGAGGGGACGCCATCTTGGATGACGTCCCTTAAAGGAGCCGTCATTCGTCGTAGTCCGTCGGTGAAGAAGGTGGTTCCGCGTCGGCGGAAGGAAGATTCAAGACCCGGCTTGGAAGATGACTTCGCCCGGATAGAAGACCTCTTCAGCGCCTCTTTGAAGATGACATCGGCCGGATCGAAGACTTCTTCAGCGCCGCCTGGATGATGACTTCATCGGATGGAAGATTTCTTCAGCGCCGCTTGGAGGATTAACTTCTTCCGCTCCGGATGTCCTCTTCAGTTCCATCGGTGGCTCGGCTGAGTGAAGACGACTCAAGGTAGGATGATCTTCAGGGGATTAGTGTTAGGTTTTTGTAAGGGGGGTTTGGGTTATATTAGGGGTATGTGGGTGGTGGGTTTTAATGTTGGGGGGGGTTGTATTTTTCTTTTACAGGCAAAAGAGCTGAACTTTTTGGGGCATGCCCCCACAAATGGCCCTTTTAAGGGCTGGTAAGGTAAAAGAGCTTTGAAATTTATGTAATTTAGAATAGGGTAGGGATTTTTTTTATTTTGGGGGGGTTTGTTATTTTATTAGGGGGCTTAGATTAGGTGTAAGTAGCTTAAAATTGTTGTAATATTTTTAACATGTTTGTAACTTAATTTTTTATTTTTTGTAACTTAGCTTTTTTTATTTTTTGTACTTTAGTTAGTTTATGTAATTGTATTTCATTGTAGTTATTTGTAGGTAGTTTATTTAGTTAATTTAATGATAGTGTAGTATTAGGTTTAATTGTAACTTAAGTTAGGATTTATTTTACAGGTAATTTTGTATTTCTTTTAGCTAGGTAGTTATTAAATAGTTAATAACTATTTAATAACTATTCTATCTAGCTAAAATAAATACAAAGTTACCTGTAAACTAAATATAAATCCTAAGATAGCTATAATATAAGTATTAATTACATTGTAGCTATCTTAGGGTTTATTTTACAGGTAAGTATTTATTTTTAAATAGGAATAATTTATTAAAGTATAGTGTAGTGTTAGGTGTAATTGTAACTTAGGTTAGGATTTATTTCACAGGTACATTTCTCTTTATTTTAGCTAGGTAAGCTATTAAATAGTTAATAACTATTTAATAGTTATTGTACATGGTTAAAATAAATTGAAAGGTACCTGTAAAATAAAAATAAATCCTAAGATAGCTAGAATATAATTATTATTTATATTGTAGCTATATTAGGGTTTATTTTAAAGGTAAGTATTTAGTTTTAAATAGGATTCATTTAGTTAATAAGAGTTAATTTATTTAGATTTATTTAATTAATATTTAAGTTAGGGGGCGTTAGGGTTAGACTTAGGTTTAGGGGTTAATAATTTTATTACAGTGGCGGCGGCGTAGTGGGGGGCAGGATAGGGGTTAATAAATTTATTATAGGTGGCGACGGTGTAGGGGGGGCAGATTAGGGGTTAATACATTTAATATAGGTTGCGGCGGGTTCAGGGAGCGGCGGTTTAGGGGTTAATACATTTATTATAGTTGCGGTGGGCTCCGGGAGCGGCGGTTTAGGGGTTAATATGTATAGAGTAGCTTGCGGTGGGCTCCGGGAGCGGCGGTTTAGGGGGTAATAACTTTATTTAGTTGCGGCGGTGTAGGGGGGGGTCAGATTAGTGGTGTTTAGACTCGGGGTACATGTTAGGGTGTTAGGTGTAGACAGCTCCCATAGAAATCAATGGGATGTCTGTCAGCAGCGAACTTGTACTTTCGCTATGGTCAGACTCCCATTGATTCCTATGGGATCCGCCGCCTCCAGGGGTGGCGGATTGAAAACCAGGTACGCTGGGCCGTAAAAGTGCCGAGCGTACCTGCTAGTTTTTTGATAGCTAGCAAAAGTAGTGAGAATGTGCCGCACTTGTGTGCGGAACATCTGGAGTGACGTAAGAATCGATCTGTGTCGGACTGAGTCCGGCGGATCGAAGCTTACGTCACAAAATTCTACTTTTGCCGGTCTCGAGCCTTTGATAACTAAGGCGAATCAGCCTCGCCACAAATACGCTGCGGAATTCCAGCGTATTTGAGGTTGATGGCTTGATAACTACCCCCCAATGTATTTAATTGATTCTGTCAGTTCAAAAAGCTGCTAAATAATTATTTTAACATTTCTAAATGCTTATCATTGAATACATTTTTACACAATGATTTTATTTAATATCACAGTTTAAATACATCTATATTTAAACCCTATAAGTCTTAAGCATTTCAAGGTTAAGTTAACCTTTCCATGAACTGATATTCTGTATTCATTTAATAATAATTTTTAGAATCTTGAAGAAAAAAAATAATTATATTGCATTAAATAAGAATTCCAGCATACATGAGAAGTCTGAGAATTATGTGAACATTTAAATAACTTATTTTATGCAGTTAATGTCTCCGCTTTTATTTATGAGATTCTTATTTCGATTAAAACAATGTATCATGAAGTATGCCTTTGAGAGTAATTATATTGCAGTTGCATTGTTAGCCAAGGAGATCAAAACATTGTTATGTGTTATTATACTATCCATATTGTTGGGAAAAAAAGAATTAATGTTTAAACCTAGGGCAATATTTTCAGTAGGAGTCATTTGCAAATGTTGGGTATAAATGAAACTATTTAGGATAGGACTATCCTCATTAATATACTCATTATAATTCAAAACCAATTAGATTAAAACAAATCTTTCTTCGTTTGTTTTAAAAATAATCGTTATACTCTTTTTAACAACATTTTATTTTTATTTTGATCAACATGTTAATACTAACAAACTGTTTAAAAAAATTATCTCTAATAACTTTTCATTTAAAGTGATCCTACACTCCACTGTCATGTTTTGTTTTTCATATGAAAGGGCAGAATTTACATTAGTTGGATATCTTTTTTTTTGCATTAAAATAATATTGGGTTCTTTAAATTAAAATTGAAAGCAATACAGCTTTATCAATTGTGTACTTCCTACTAGCACGCAATGGCTAAGAAGCACTTGAAACTAATGATTATTGGCTGGTGGGTACTTCCTGCTAATATTCATTGCACATTAGTAGGATGTATTTATATAAGTTAATGAGCATTAGTAGTAGGAAGTGCATAACTAATACTAGTGGGGTTTTTTTTTATACTTATCCAGGTAATAAATATTGTGAACATGTTTAAATTCTTTTCTTTGATGATAGACTATTTTTGATTTAGACCTGATTGTCTGGTGTTGGTTAAGTGGCCAATACTATGTTCTGCAATGATTGTTAAAACCTTTGAATTGTCTCATCAAAAAAAAAGGCAGCCTTTTATCCTTCTGAAGTTGGGTAATAATAATTATTTGTCAAGTGCAGGTGACATTGCGCTGTGTGTTGGAGCCATCAGCTTCCTCAGCATACTTATGGCCGCGTTTTCTGGAAATGAAGAAGAGTAAGGAGCGCTGTTATTAGGATATTCTCTGCTGCTGAAGCGAGGGTCTTCGCTAAGTAACATCAGGTTAGCACTGCCAACTCCATGATTGTTGATGCTGTCTCCATTCTTTTAGGTTTGTATGCTACTTAGTGCCACTTTGTTATGTCCTCTGTTATACACTAGTGATGTCGCAAACCTAAAAATTTGGGTTCGCGAACTGCGAATGCGAACTCCCGCAAAAGTTTGCGAACCGGGGAACCGGGCGAACCCCCATAGACTTCAATAGGCAGGCGAATTTTAAAACCCACAGGGACTCTTTCTGGCCACAATAGTGATGGTAAAGTTGTTTCAAGGGGACTAACACCTGGACTCTGGCGTGCCGGAGGGGGATCCATGGCAAAACTCCCATGGAAAATTACATAGTTGATGCAGAGTCTGGTTTTAAGCCATAAAGGGCATAAATCACCTAACATTCCTAAATTGGTTGGAATAACATGCTTTAAAACATCAGGTATGATGTTGTATCGATCAGGTAGTGTAAGGGTTACGCCTGCTTCACAGTGACAGACCAAACTCCCGCAGCGGGTACAACATCATCATCATTACACCATAGAACCATGTGTGTAATGCTGCCTCACTGAGACATATCCCTGTTATCTACATCCTCTGGCAATAATGGTTGCGCATCACTCATTTCTTCCAACTGATGTGTAAATAACTCCTCTGACAGATCAAGTGAAGCAGCTGTGGTGCTAGTGTTGGTGGTGGCGGCAGGCGGGCGAGTGGTAACTTGAGAGGTGCTGCCCGAA
Source organism: Bombina bombina (assembly GCF_027579735.1). Classification (NCBI taxonomy): domain Eukaryota; kingdom Metazoa; phylum Chordata; class Amphibia; order Anura; family Bombinatoridae; genus Bombina; species Bombina bombina. Next base: position 1,314,717,774 of record NC_069499.1, read on the forward strand.
GATAAGCTGGAGGAGGATGGTGCGTCAAGGTTCGGAGGTTATAGAAGATTGGGTGTCCTGTGTTAAAAAGTCAACTATGTCCTCAGAACGATTTGAGTTCATGTTACGTGGCCTATGAACACTGGGCATTATTCTAGGGCCAAAGGGAATCACACCACGACCATGACTGCACCTGCGGGGTGGCCTGCCTCTGCCTGTCATTTTTTTTTAAATGTACACTTACACTACTATTAAACAAGATATGAGTGGTGCCATTGGGAAGTGGGCACAGTATACGCTGTGAGCCTGACACAAAAAAGCAGACTGATGTTTCACAGTCCAAAAAGTTTTTTGTTTTTTTAAATGTACACTTACACTACTATTAAACAAGGTATGAGTGGTGGCACTGGGCAAGTGGGCACAGTATACGCTGTGAGCCTGACACAAAAAAGCAGACTGATGTTTCACAGTCCAAAAAGTTTTTTTTTTTTTTAAATGTACACTTACACTACTATTAAACAAGATATGAGTGGTGGCACTGGGCAAGTGGGCACAGTATACGCTGTGAGCCTGACACAAAAAAGCAGACTGATGTTTCACAGTCCAAAAAGTTGTTGTTTTTTTAAATGTACACTTACACTACTATTAAACAAGATATGAGTGGTGGCACTGGGCAAGTGGGCACAGTATACGCTGTGAGCCTTGCACACACGCTGGCACGCAGGCAACTGCAATTAGATTACACAAGCAGACTGATGTTTCACAGTCAAAAAAGTTTTTTTTTTTTTTTAAATTTTCACTACTGTTACACCAGATATGAGTGGTGGCACTGGGCAAGTGGGAACAGTATACGCTGTGAGCCTGGCACACACGCTGGCAGGAAGGCAACTGCAATTAGATTACACTAGCAGACTGATGTTTCACAGTCAAAAAAGTTTTTTTTTTTTAAATTTACACTACTGTTACACCAGATATGAGTGGTGGCACTGGGCAAGTGGGCCTTGCACACACACTGGCAGGCAGGCAACTGCAATTAGATTACACAAGCAGACTGATGTTTCACAGTCAAAAAAGTTTTTTTTTTTTAAATTTACACTACTGTTACAGAACAGCCAATAGAATGCGAGCTCAATCTAATTGGCTGATTGGATCAGACAATCAGATTGAACTTGAATCTGATTGGCTGATTCAATCAGCCAATCAGATTTTTCCTAACAATTCCGATTGGCTGATAGAATCCTATCAGCCAATCGGAATTCGAGGGACGCCATCTTGGATGACGTCACTTAAAGGAACCTTCATTTGTCGGGAGTCGCCGGAAGAAGAGGATGGATCCGCGTCGGCTGCTTCAAGATGGTCCCGCTCCGCACCGGATGGATGAAGATAGAAGACACCGCCTGGATGAACATGTCTACCGGTCCGGATGTCCTCTTCTTGCCTTATAGGATGAAGACTTCGGACCCTCTTCTGGACCTCTTCTTGCTAGATAGGATGAAGACTTCGGACCCTCTTCTGGACGGATCGGTGGTACCCGGCGTGGTGAAGATAAGGTAGGGAGATCTTCAGGGGCTTAGAGTTAGGTTTTTTAAGGGGTGTTTGGGTTAGATTAGGGGTATGTGGGTGGTGGGTTGTAATGTTGGGGGGGTATTGTATGTTTATTTAAATGCAAAAGAGCTGTATTCTTTGGGGCATGCCCCGCAAAAGGCCCTTTTAAGGGCTGGTAAGGTAAAAGAGCTGTTAACTTTTTATTTTAGAATAGGGTAGGGCATTTTTTATTTTGGGGGGCATTGTTATTTTTTTAGGGGGCTTAGAGTAGGTGTAATTAGTTTAAAATTCTTGTAATCTTTTTTATTTTTTGTAATTTAGTGTTTTGTTTTTTTTTGTAATTTAGTTTAGTTGATTTAATTGTAGATAATGGTAGATAGTTTAGTTAATTAATTTATTGATAGTGTAGTGTTAGGTTTAATTGTAACTTAGGTTAGGATTTATTTTACAGGTAATTTTGTAATTATTTTAACTCGGTAGCTATTAAATAGTTATTAACTATTTAATAGCTATTGTACCTAGTTAAAATAAATACAAAGTTGCCTGTAAAATAAATATAAATAATAAAATAGCTACAATATAATTATTATTTATATTGTAGCTATATTGGGGTTTATTTTACAGGTAAGTATTTAGCTTTAAATAGGATTAATTTATTTAATAAGAGTTAATTTATTTTGTTAGATAAAAATTATATTTAACTTAGGGGGGTGTTAGGGTTAGACTTAGCTTTAGGGGTTAATACATTTATTATAGTAGCGGCGAGGTCCGGTCGGCAGATTAGGGGTTAATAAGTGTAGGTAGGTACCGGCGACGTTGGGGGGGGCAGATAAGGGGGTAATAATTATAATATAGGGGTCGACGATGTTAGGGGCAGCAGATTAGGGGTACATAGGGATAATGTAGGTTGCGGCGGTGTGTGGTCAGCAGATTAGGGGTTAAAAATTTTTATTAGAGTGGCGGCGATGTGGGGGACCTCGGTTTAGGGGTACATAGGTAGTTTATGGGTGTTAGTGTACTTTAGAGCACAGTAGTTAGGAGCTTTATAAACCGGCGTTAGCCCATAAAGCTCTTAACTCCTGACTTTTTTCTGCGGCTTGAGTCTTGTCGGTAGAGGGTCTAATGCTCACTTCAGCCAAGACTCTAAATACCAGCGTTAGAAAGATCCCATTGAAAAGATAGGATACGCAATTGACGTAAGGGGATCTGCGGTATGGAAAAGTCGCGGCTGGAAAGTGAGCGTTAGACCCTTTCCTGACTGACTCTAAATACCAGCGGGCGGCCAAAACCAGCGTTAGGACCCCCTAATGCTGGTTTGGACGGTTAACGCAGAACTCTAAATCTAGGTGATTGTTTTTTCTTTTTAAGTTTTACTAAATTAGCCAAGAACTTCCCAGCTTTTCTGCTATGTCTGTAATAGAAAGCTCTAGTTCTCAGCTCTTCCTGTCTCATTTTTTGGTTGAGAAAGATCTCTTTTTCCCCTCATGTATCTTTCCCATAGGTGTTTGGAAGGGTCACTTATATATGCATTGAAGCAATTACTTAGATGGCTAAATGATTGGAGATCTTTAGCCTGAGTTTATTTTTTTCCCCAACTAAATAAGCTTTTATTTCTCCTCTGATCATTGATTTGAATGTTTCGCTTTTATCTTTATATTCATGATTAAAAAAACAAAAAACATTCCATTTCAGTCTCAACCATTCTTTAAACTGGGTATTAAAAATTAAGTAGATAGGAAAATAAAATGTTGCAAACTTATTCGACTTATAAGTTTTAATTTGCAACTTGAAGGAAAGTATTGCATGATCTGATAATGTAATTTCTTTAATGTATGTTGACATTTTTGTTCCCAGTAAGTTCTCCAAAACTAGGAATACTACGCTCATCTCACTATGTGTTTCCTCCTGAAATTTCAATATACATCAATAAATTGAAGTTTTATTTTGGAGCAACTGCCTCATTCCTTTCTTTCTACTGCCTTTACCAGTGACTTAGCTTCCAGCACAACGGATATCATAGCTGTAGGTTTCAGCTATCTCTCCAGCTCCTTACAGCTTCAGTGACCAGCCCCTTCATGTGACATCATCCACGTCATTCGCATCATCCGCGAACACAGCTGAGATTGCCTGCCACTGAGGGTGAGAGACTCCGACAAGCTTGGTGAAAAAGATCCGATATTTCTGAATTACAAGGTCTCTGCTCCCTGGTAAGGTTGTTTGGATATTTCCTGCTATCTTTGGGACTGTGGTTATAGAAAGGTGTACATAAGAGCATGTTTGTAGTGGTCCAGCACCCAGCTACCTGTATATTTGCAAGTTCATTGGGACATTGAATGTTATATCCAGGATCTCTAAAAAGCCCAATCCAACTTTCTTTTGAACTTTATCATTTAGGATACGTCTGGTGGTAACCAGGATGTGGGTTAAATTAGAGTTTCCCCGTGCACACTACTCATGGAGGACACACCTCAAGTTAAGCAAACATTCTTTTCCTTGAGAACAGCTATGGCACGTTATGACACGACAAAAGACTGTGGCCTTACATTTTCTGACAATAAAGGATCCCTCTCATTGAGTACATTGTCTGACAATATGGAGAATTTACTGTTAAAAGAAATGAAAATACAATTGGACATTGGGACTTTTGATAAATATATGAAGTCAGGCATGATATCTAGGGGTTTGTGAGTGTACAAATTTCCCACCTTTGAGGTGGACCCAACTGACAAAGAATGTATTGATACCTGGAATGACATTTTGTCTGAATGTTCCTCTAGGTTAATGCTAATGCTGATTGCTTACAGAAAAGTTGCTTTAGATCAAATCAAAACACAAATAGATGACAAGTTGCAAATTGAACTGAATAAGAGAAGTTTGGAACCAGACTTTGTTAGGTTCGATGATATGTTACAAAACTCAGTGGCAAGAGGCAAATCATCTAAAATGGAGAACAAGCACATTAACTGAAAGTGACACTGAGTAATCATCTGATGATTCCAGGCCTAACAATGCTTCTATAACCCCCCCCAAACCTGGCATTTTGAAACATACTGACATTTTTAACATTCCCCCAAATGATCTGGTAGTAATACCCAAGATTAATGCTAGTACAAGCAATTATATACCAGGTTACCATGCAAAGCCAGATACAGGGATCCCGCCTAACTATAAAACCAGTGGTGTGGCAGCAGATCTTGATAAGGTTTTTCCTTTGGAATTGGATCCAAAGGGGGGGAGGGTCGACAATTCCAAGCATACTAGCCACTCAATCAGACCAATCCATACAGGAGAGGTACCAACTCAAGGGAAGTCGCCCATTAAGCAAAAACAAATAAATAATGTAATCAGTTTATCCAGTACAATCTTGACACAAGATCAGGAACATTTTCTAAGTCTTGGCTTGGGCTTTGTACCCACTACTGATTTTGATATGTTTCAAACTTTACTTGATTTAAACCATTTTGTTAGGAATCTGGCCCTTAAGAAGCATTTTAATCAAGGGATTCTTCCATTGAGAGTATCATTGCCTCTCCTGACTTGTCTCTGCCTGAATTTGTTATTTTTAGTGAAACACGTGACTTAATATCCATGAATTCTCTGGAATCAGAAGGCATTGGTGAATCAGGAGAGGTAAATATGGGCACTTCATTTCGATGTAACTCTAAATTTTATCCTATACACAATAGGGGTGGTATTTTGGTAACTTTCCATAAAAGGGTGAAAAAAGACCTTTTAACCCTAAAGGCTTCTATAAAACATACTAAAAGTAATTTATCTCGTACACAAAAAGAAGACAGCTGTGTAATCAACATGATTATGAAGTTTTGCCTAGGGATCCCACATTAAAATACAAAAAGGAACTTGCGGACATTTTGGATGATGGTGTAGAACAAGGTTTGCTGAACCAAAGAAAAAAAAAAACGCTGAATATTTGGATGTAAAATGTCCAAAAACACCATTGTTCCACCATCTGCCGAAAGTCCACAAATCTGTCACTAATGTTCAGGGTAGACCTATAGTCAGTGGAATAGATTCCTTGCTTGAGCACACTTCACAATGGCTTGATTCAATTCTCCAGCCTTTGGTTTGCTCTTTACCTTCCTTCATTCAGAACACCAAACATTTGATCAGTCAAGGAAAATGGGTCAATATGGCTCACTATAGATGCTGTTGCACTATACTCCTTCATTCCCCACTTGGAGGGTATCAAAGCGATTGAATTATTTTTGCGTAACTCTACCAATTATACGACTGGTTTTCAGGCATATATTGTTAGGATTGTCAAATTTTTGTTAACTCCAATTTCTTTAGGTTCGAGGATTGTTTCTATCTCCAAAGATGTGGCACAGTCATGGGGGCTAAATTTGCCCCCTCCTACGCCAACTTATACTTAGGTTGATTAGAGATGGTGCACATCTTTGGGGATAGAAACCCTTACAGGTCCAACATAATTTGTTGTTAATTTGGACAGGTCCCATTGATTTGATACCTAACTTTTTGAGTATTTAAATAACAATCAACTAGGTCTAAAATGTACCTATGAGTATAATGTCAATAGGATAAACTATTTAGATGTGTTACTCGCAGGGTGAAAGAATGGCAAAGTTATTACTAGGGCATATAGAAAGCCCATTTCTGGAAACATGTTATTACATGGTTCCAGCTATCACCCTAGACACATTTCATTTGTGGTGGCAAAGGGACAATATACCAGAATCAAGAGAAATTGCAGTGAGCAAACTGACTTTGAAGTTGAGGCAAACCTTTTGGAGCATAGACTCAAAGAAAGAGGGTATCCCTTGAAAGATATTACAAGAGAAAGAAAGTGTGTCCAAACTGAGTCAAGAAAAACTCTCCTTAAAGGTAGAAAGAAGGCTAGAGGGGATAGATTTGAGGGCACTAATTTCAAAACTACATACAGTGCTCAGTATTCTGACATCTGTAATATTGTGAAAAAACATTTTTCTATCCTGGCAGCAGATGATGCTTTACTATCAACTGTGTCTAAGGGCAAAAGGTGTTCATATAGAAAATGTCATACCCTCGCATCTATCCTCTCCCCTACCCAATTGAGACAAACTACAGCAATGTCTAGCTCATGGTTACGCCATTTAGATATGTTTAAGTGTGGACACCGAAGGTGTAAACCTTGTGACTTTGTGACAGTTACTTCTAATTTTAAGTCTGTAGTCACAGGGGATGTCTTTGACATTATATCATGCCTGAATGGTACCGCTACTGGTGTGATCTACCTTTTGACTTGCACCCAGTGCAAGGCTCAGTATGTGGGTCTCACCAGTAGGGATATCAATTCCCGAATGAGGGAGCATTTTTAGACCATTACAAATGGTAATTCTACAACCCCACTTGTCCAACATTTTTCTATTCAGCACAACAGCAGTCTCAGTACCCTTAAATGGTGTGTAATAGAGAAGGTTAGGACACCCACCAGGGGTGGTGATCTTGACCACCTATTGGCTAAAAGAGAAATGTTTTGGATTTTTTGTTTGGGGACTCAAATCCCATCAGGTCTACATTCGAGATATGATCTCATAAATTTTTGGGAATAAGCGTATGCATATAGTAACTATTCGTATAGAAAGATTGTTTATCATTTAGGGTTTATGTATCCTATATTTTTCCATACTGTTTAAAATATTAAGAATATAATATATATATGCATTTATTTTCTTTTGTTTTACATGAGTATTTATGTTTGGAATTGTCTCCATTTAGAAGTAATCACAATATCTCTACCTCTCTTATTTCTCAATAATTTATATATGTCAATCTAATATAATATAATTTTGTTCTGGTATATTACCTGGAATTGATACTTAAACATATATATATCTTTTATTGTGGTTGACATATATTTTTTTGTTCAGGCTTATATTGACCTGTCACTGGGATGTATTTTTGTGAATGTATATATATAGTATTCATTTTTACCTCTTTCACCATTTTATATATGAAAACTCTATCCAATATAAATATATTTGGGCATGTTAATTGCTTTACTTTATGTATCATATACAAAGTAATTCTCATTTGTTGATATTAAATATACTGTTTATGGGACAATGTGTTATTATGTTTCTGAATCAGAGGTATGTTTTATCATATGTTTACATAGCATTTCCTTTTATTTTGTGTTTTTCTAACATTGTGTATCTCTTTATATAAGATTGTGTTTGGAAACTTAAGTTTGTAAATATGTTATTCAGTACTCTTGTCTTTCTAAGTGTCATCAATATGGCCATAGTGACACCTGTGATATGGGCATATCTTATTTTCTTTTAACCAATAGTAAATAGCTAATCACCTTTTTAAGCTGTGTGTACAGCATAGCACCCTATGGCTATGATTACGGCATCCAGACGAAATGCGTAAGCCGGTGGTGCGACGCTCATCTCACAATGTGTTTCCTCCTGAAATTTCAATATTCATCAATAAATTGAAGTTTTATTTTGGAGCAAGCCGCCTCATTTCTTCCTTTCTACTGCCTTTACCAGTGGCTTAGCTTCCAGCATGACGGATATCATAGCTGTAGGTTTCAGCTATCGCTCCAGCTCCATACAGCCTCAGTGACCAGCCCCTTCATGTGACGTCATCCACGTCATTCGCATCAACCGTGAACACAGCCGAGATTGCCTGCCACAGAGGGTAAAAGACGCCGACAAGCTCAGTGAAAAAGATCAGATAGGTCTGAATAACAAGGTCTCTGCTCCCTGGTAAGGTTATTTGGATATTTCCTGCTATCTTTGGGACTGTGGTTATAGAAAGGTGTATGTAAGAACATGTTTGTAGCAGTCCAGCACCCAGCTACCTGTATATGTGCAAGTTCATTAGGACATTGAATATTATATCCCGGATCTCTAAAAAGCCCAATCCAACTTTCTTTTGAACTTTATGCATCAATTCTTGACATTGTTTTATGCCTCTGTGACTCACATGAGAACAGTCTTAAGTCTGGATTTTGGATTCTTCATATATCTTTAAGTCTTAATACTTCACAATAATTTTTAAGAAATTTAGCTTCTTGTCTGCTATTTTTATTCAATTTTTTTTTTACTCTTTTTTACTCTTTTACGGTTTTACTCTGTCAAGAGTTGGATGCATAACCATGTTCAGATCCCCTGCTAATATAATTTTTTTTGGGCTATAATTCATTAATTTAATTTAGAGTCCTTCTAAAAAATCCCTATCCAATCCATTTGGACCATATACATTGCACAAAATCAATAACATTCCCTCAATTTCAATCTGTAAAATGATATACCTCTCTTCAATATCTAATTCACTCGATAAAATGTTATATTTTAAAATTTTGTTAAAAAGAATCCCCATTCCTTTTTCCTATTTAAACATTGCGTTACTATAACTTCCCCTACCCATCCTGTTTGGAGTTTATTTATCTCTTGCTCTTTGAAATGCGTTTCTTGCAGCATAGCGATGTCAGAACTGTGTTTTTTTGAGTTTTAGCATGTTTTTCCTTTTAATTGGGGAGGAAATCCCCCCAACATTCCATGAAGTGATTTTAACTTGTTCTTTCATTCTAAAATATGATTAGAAAACTCTTATTTAAAGATATCCCAATCTTCGGGATTTAGCAAAAGAAAAAAATACCACCAAGAGGGAGTTTCAGTGTCCTATAGCATTTGCAGAACAGTTGTTTTCTATCATATTTTACATCAAAAAAGAAAACAAAGAAAAAAACAATAACATTTCCAATTTTCAACAATCTACTGTATGTTCTTGTTAACTTCTTCTGACCTGTAATTCTGTTCAGCTTGTATATTTTTTTTTTAATAATCTTTAGCTTCCTCTAAGTTATTTAGAAGTACATTTCCCTGTTCATTAAATATACTGATCTTAGCTGGATAAATTATTGTGGCCCTGAGCCCACTTTTGATTAGATTTGTACATATTGGGGCAATTTATCTTCTTTTCTTGTGATGCATCAACAGATAAATCTTGTAAGAGAAATATATTTTTATCTCCTATGGTAACTGATATTTTCTGTTTATATTATCTCATTATATTCATCTGATCCTGGTAGTTAAGGTATTTGACAATAATCACTCTAGTTTTTGTATTGCCATCTGAATATTTTCTAATACTACCTAATCTGTGAGCTCTTTCAACTTGTATGCCCTGCTGTTTACTTGCAATCCCAAATGTTGGGGTAACTGAAATGAAGTAAACTTCACCAGATCCTGAAATTCTAGTGATTTTGGTACACCAATATTTTTTATATTGTTACGCCATGAGCGGTCTTCTAATTTTTCCAATTTGTTCTGTATTCCTGTCAACTGACTAGCTTGTTCTTTAATTATTAGTTCTTGTATAAAATTAGCATCTTCTAAGTAAGATATTCTGTTCTCAGCTTCTTTTAGTCTATTTTAAATTTTTTTTAACTTTGTGTGATAACATTGACATCTCTTTTATAATTTGATCAAATTGCGGTAGCATTAAATCCGAGATTTGTTTAACCAGCTCATGTGAATCTATAGGATGCATACTTGTGTTTGTTGAATCCAAAACATTTTCATTTATACTATCATTACCTGCTCTAAGTTGTTTTTCCCTTGCTTTAGATGGCATTGCAGGTGATTTATTTTTATTAGATATTATATATTTTTCCATATGTGGAACACAAATATATAAAAAAAAATCTGGGTCTATTTAGACCTATATGGTATTCCTATCTTATCCTCTAACGTGTTGGTGTATTGAAGGTTCACACCTTCCACATGCAGTGCTGTGCAAATTAAATAAAGTAGAAAAAAGGGTGTATAGTGAATTATTAGCCATCTAAATAGCTACTTCCCAGGTAAGTATAAAATATTGAATCTAGTTCTGTTGTATATAAGAGATCATACTTCTCATACAGCGATAGATAATATTGACAAAGATTCTTCAAAATTTGGGTTTTATCACACTCTACAGTTGGCATGTACCCCTGACAGTTGTAATTCTTATTTATGAACTTTCCTATGTATATTTTCTCTTTAATTGCTAAAGAGCTACATTAAATATTTATGGTCTATACAACTTGTAAACGCAGATATTATTGATACAACATATGGGTTCAGATTAATCATGCAATCTTAATATCAGGGTAGTCCCCACAACTTAAGCCAGAAAGTCAAATCAGTTCCCAGATAAATAGGTTTCTTGATAATGACAAGTCCCAGGGTTATAAAAAAGCAAAAAAATAGAAGTACTCACTTAACTTTCCTTTGTTCATGCAAAAATGGGCTTGTCCAATACTTGGTGGTCAGATGTCAATTTTATGCTAGTTACTTTCTCCCTATCATTTTTTATAATACTCCAACTCTAATAGCTTATTTGAAACATCTGTTTTTAAGACTTTCAACAAGTGTCTCTTTTTTGTTGATCTTTACTTCGGGGGCAATAAAAACATATGCAAGTATCACAACAGGGATACTTGGCTTCAGGAACAAAATAAACGTACACCAAAATCACAGTAGAGGTACTTGAATTTAAAAACAAGGTATACATTCATGGGTATCACAGCAGACATACTTGACTTCATAAGCAAGCTAGGCATACACAGGTATCATATCAAAATACTTGGTTTCAGTAGCATGGTAAGCATACATGTGGGTAACAGCCTAAATACTTGGCTTCAGGGACAAGGTAAGCCTACATCAGTATCACAGCAGAGATGCTTGGCTACAAAAACAAGGTCAGCATAAACAAGTGTCACAGCAGAAAGATTTGACTTCAGGAGCAAGATAAACATACACAAAAATCTCAACATAAATGCTTGGCTTCAGGAGTAAAGTCAGTATACCCAGATACTATAGCAAGAATGCTCGTTTTCAGGGGCAAAAGTGAGCATATGTAGATATCACCTCAGGAATGCTTGGCTTCAGGAGCGAAATAAGCATACACTGGTATTGCAGTAAGAGTGGTTGGCTTCCAAGATAAGGTAAGCATATATAAGTATCACAGCAGAGATGCTTTACTTCAATGACAAAATCAGCATGTACAGGTATCACAGCAGGTATGATAGGCTTCTGAAGCAAGGTAAGCATACACCGGAATCACTGCAGAAGTGCTTAGCTTCAAGAGCAAGGTAAGCCTACACCAGTGTCACAGCAGAGATGTCTAGCGTCAAAGGCAAGGCAAGCATACACAGGTATCACTACAGGAATGCTTGACTTCAGAAGCAGGGTGAGCATACACCGGTATCACTGCAAAAGTGCTGGGTTTTAGAAGTGAGATAAGCATGCACAAGTATCACGACTGATATGTTTGGCTTCTGGTTCAAGGTAAGCATACACAAGTATCACTGCAGAAGTACTTATCTACCAGGGCAAATAGGCATACTCAAGTATTCAGAAAGAAAAATTATTATTAAAGCGCCAAAAGGACAAGGCTGGGTCTAAGTGAAATTATATCATTTATTACAATGAATATAGAAAACAGTTAAAATATATCTAGAGTACATAAAAAATATATATACATATATCCTGGATCCAAGATTTACAATAATTAAAACAAAATGTAAAAGCAATCAGTAAAAATAGATGTATCCAAAACTTGATTTTATCAGTACTTCGATTGGTTGGAAATCTGATATGTTGTGAGTCAATGATACAAGCTATGTATCTTAACAGTGCTTTAAAGCAAATGGATTGAATGTTATTTGATTGAGTGTGGGTGCTCTTATTAACACATCAGTGTGAAATAGTAAAGTGCAAACAAAGGTTAACAAAGAACAGTGTAAAGATCAGTGTAAACCTATGATGTGAACACAACTAGCAATCGTTAAATTGTGTAGTGTTAGTGTACAATGGCAAACTCCAAAAAAAAAAAAAAAAAAAAAAAAAAAAAACAAAAAAAAAAAAAAAAAAAAAAAAAAAAAAAAAAAAAAAAAAAACATATAAAAAATATAATTTAGAATATAAAAATATAAAAATATAAAAATCCAAAAAAAAGGTCCAAAAAAGTCCTGAAACAAAGTGAACAGTCAAACAACAGTGGAGAATGTCAGATGTGAAAAATTAAAAATGAAAAATGAATAAATGTACTTGTTTGTCCCAAACAGATGTAGTGGTATTCCTCCCAGTGTTTTTTCTCCCAAGTGTTAGATGTAGATAAGACTCCTAAGTGATGACCCAATCGGTCAGTCAGTGATCTGCCATATTGATCCTTTCTGTCAAAGATACAAGAACAATAATAGTGCAGACGTTTTACAAAATAGCTCCCTATCAGAGTATCACTTACCAGTCGACGCGTTTCGGTCAGGCATTGACCTTTATCAAGAGTCTTGATAAAGGTCAATGCCTGACCGAAACGCGTCGACTGGTAAGTGATACTCTGATAGGGAGCTATTTTGTAAAACGTCTGCACTATTATTGTTCTTGTATCTTTGACAGAAAGGATCAATATGGCAGATCACTGACTGACCGATTGGGTCATCACTTAGGAGTCTTATCTACATCTAACACTTGGGAGAAAAAACACTGGGAGGAATACCACTACATCTGTTTGGGACAAACAAGTACATTTATTCATTTTTCATTTTTAATTTTTCACATCTGACATTCTCCACTGTTGTTTGACTGTTCACTTTGTTTCAGGACTTTTTTGGACCTTTTTTTTGGATTTTTATATTTTTATATTTTTATATTCTAAATTATATTTTTTATATGTTTTTTTTTTTTTTTTTTTTTTTTTTTTTTTTTGGAGTTTGCCATTGTACACTAACACTACACAATTTAACGATTGCTAGTTGTGTTCACATCATAGGTTTACACTGATCTTTACACTGTTCTTTGTTAACCTTTGTTTGCACTTTACTATTTCACACTGATGTGTTAATAAGAGCACCCACACTCAATCAAATAACATTCAATCCATTTGCTTTAAAGCACTGTTAAGATACATAGCTTGTATCATTGACTCACAACATATCAGATTTCCAACCAATCGAAGTACTGATAAAATCAAGTTTTGGATACATCTATTTTTACTGATTGCTTTTACATTTTGTTTTAATTATTGTAAATCTTGGATCCAGGATATATGTATATATATTTTTTATGTACTCTAGATATATTTTAACTGTTTTCTATATTCATTGTAATAAATGATATAATTTCACTTAGACCCAGCCTTGTCCTTTTGGCGCTTTAATAATAATTTTTCTTTCTGAATATCCACTTTTCTGACCGCTAGGGGTCAATTTATTAGAGCAAAGGGTCCCTTTTAGCATTAGGCGCTTAGTGTCCACCCAGATACGGCATACTCAAGTATCACAGCAGGGATATTTGACTTCATGAGTAAGGTAAGCATGCATAGGTATTACCACAGAGATACTTGACTCCAGTAGCAATGTAAACATCCACAGCTGTCTCAGCAATGTTTCTTAACTTCAACAGCCAAGTGGGTCTATACTGGTATTGTGACAGAGAAATTAGCTTCAAGCACAAAGATAAACATGCACTGATATCACAGTAGTGGTATTTGACTTCAGGAGTGGGGTAAACATACACAGGTTTCACCTCAAAAGTACTTGACTTCAGCAGCAGTGTAAGCATACACAGGTATCACAGAAAATATGCTTGACTTTAAAAGTGACTCAAATTGGTATGCGCTTTAACCACTCTGCCTGTTTATTTAGGCCAATTATTACACGATTGCCCTTTTTTATTTTAAACATAGCTCCTCCACCTTCCCAGCCTTTCGGACTTTGTATCTGCTGCATGTGTCCACTTTTAGGGAACATGGTTTTCTGTGTGTCCCCACTCACCATAAATAATGCCTCTCCCTCCAGCCCTCTCCTACATGGTCCTCACTGCAGTGATCATGCAACAACTCCACGCCTCATGTCGGCACCGTTTGTCTCAGTCTAGCGGGGTAAGGTATGTCACTGTGCTGTTTCCCAGATGCACAGTTCCTACAATCGACCCATACTACAGGTCATTGGTAACGTCGAGTTATGGTCCAGACTTTGTTTCTCAACAGAGGCTGCTCTGGCAAGCCTCCCGAAGGATAGCAGTGTGTTCCATGCATTCTGACTGTCAAGGCTAGCTTGTTGTTTTTTTCTCTTTTCGATTCATTAGGGGTGATCTAGCTTGGTTTTTCCCTTCACAGAGCACCGCTACACCACCACAATGTAGCGCCTCCCCTTCCGGCCCCTCACTCGGTTCCTCTATTTGTTACTGATAGTAGTCCTATGGGTGGGGGTCCTGTTGTGCAAAATGAGACATTAGAGTTTGATGCTGTTGTCTCAGACCTGTTCCCTTTGATTTTAGGACTACCCCGGCAGACAGCATAATTCATTAATAAATTGGGAAACTGGAAGCATTTCATTTGCCTCTACCTTTGTAAAGAGTCCTGTTTATGCAAACCTGCTTCAATTTTAAATATCTGTTTTAAGGAGATTTCGGATTTGTTTGATGTTTTTGAAAAGAAAGGAGCTGATCTTCTGCCTCCTAGGCATCCTTATGATTGCCTGTCTTTTTTGGTTCTTGAGGCTCCTTTCACGTATGGAAAAATGTTCCTGCTGTCAGGTCCAGAACTGAAGCATTTGAAGGACTACATTAAAGAAAATCTTGCCAAAAAGGTTTTATTAGGCCTTCTACTTACTCTGCTGGCATCTTTATTTGTAGAAAAGAAGAATGGAGGTTTGAGACCTTGGGCTCCATGTACTAAATGACGAGCGGACAGCTTCTCAACTCGCAAAGTTGTACGCCCACCTTCGCTACACACGGGCAGCAGATCTGTTGATCCGCTTGCCCGTATGTATCATTACACACTCATTGGAGTGTGTAATGCCCGCCCCTTCAATTGCGCGACCAATCATGCGACTGAAGGGGCTGTCAATCACAGAGAGCAAGCGTGCTCTCTGTGGTTTTGCCTCACCGCCTAAGAGGTGGCGTAGGTTGCGGGAAGCAGGCTCGCATATGCGAACCTGCCCCACAAAGGCTCCGGAGCAGTTTCGTACATGGAGCCCCTTGTGTTAACTACAGATCCCTTAACAGTGTAATAATCCATAATAATCCATAATCATTATCCTCTCCCTTGACCATTGAAATGTTGGATAGAATTAAAAGAGCTCAAGTGTTTACTTGGATTGTTTTGAGAGGATCTTCAGTATTTTCAGAGACTTACACTGGATGGAATTTTGATTTTCTCCTCAACATTAGAGATTCATGTTATTCATGTCCATTCTGTGCTTCTGAAACTATTTGGATATTTTTTTCCAAATAGGAGAAATTTTATTTCTCTTTCTCTACAGTCGATTTTATCTGAGGCCTATTCTTTCTCCTAATCATATTGAGATGGATCCCATAAAGGATTCTGCAATATTTAAATGGATGATACCTGCTTAAAAGAAGGCTGTATAGAGATTTATAGGATTTGAAAACTTCTACGGATGTTTTACTAGGAATTTTTCAGAGATTTGCTACTGCTCCTGTTTTGATCCAGCCAGATATTTAGTAGTAATCCTTTTTTTACGGGGATGCTTCCAATATTGCTATTGGTGCAATACTCTCTCTGCATTAGGAGTTGAAATATCAGATGCATCCAGTGGCCTTTTATTCATGTTATCTTACTGCAGCTGAAGAGAACTATGATGTTGGGGACAAAGAGCAGCTGATTATCAAGTGTGCTTTGATAGAGTGGAGGGATTTGTTGGAGGGAGCTGTTCAACCTATTACTATATTTGCTGACAATCATAATTTGGAGAAATTTAAGGCTGCCAAGCGTCTTTGCCCCAGACAAGCTAGACGGGCTTTATTATTTTCCAGGTAATCTAATTCTTACCTGTCACTAATATGGGCTGTGGAGCCTTTTTGGCTTATGCAACAGCACAGCAACTTAAATCCACAAGCCAGTGAGGTCAAACTTAAAATTAGATGTCATGCTACAATTAAATATTTGTGCTGAGTGGGATACTCCTATTCCGCCCTGAAACTTTACATTTAGTTACTCTGGTGTTAACAGAAATAGTGTATATGAGTTCCTATAAGAGGGACAGGTTAATTCCCTGCAAGGAGTCATTAGGAGTGATGTCACAGCAGTTAGGCATAATAAAAATATATTTACCAACTTGTACAGCTAAACAGGGTAAACACATATTGCTCTAATAATCTCAGATTAGGATTCCAATATAGTTAACTCACATAGTGGAATATAGCTAAACATCCTATAGAGTAGATATATGTATTCTTATAAGTGGGAGCTATGGGTGAAATCTCTACAGAGAGTTATTAGGAGTGGTGTTAGAGCAGATAGACAGAATAAGAATCAATATTCCAACTAAGCAGGGTAAGTAACAATTGTTCTGGCAACCTCTAGTTAGGGCTCAAATATAATTAGCTGACATAGAGGAATGTAGCTAAACATCCTATATAGTGCACATATGCATTCTTATAAAAGGGAACTACAGGTAAATTCACTGCAGCCTCTGTAGGGAGCTATTTAGAATAATGTTAGAGCAGTTAGACATAATAGAAATCTATATCCCAACTTGTATAACTAAGCAGGTTAAACAAAGATTGCTTTGGTAACCCCTAGTTAGGGTTCAAACATAGTTAACATGCATGGAAGAATTTAGCTAAACATCCTATATATTGCACTTATGCTAAGGAACTAAAAACTCACATAAGAGAGCGTTACGGGATACTACAGTGCTTGACAGAAATAAAAAAAAAAACATGAGAAAAACCAAACTTCAAACTGGTAATGTTCATACCATCTTGCACCTATACTTACTGTATTTGCTGTTTTAGAACAATTAGGCATATCAGCTCACTTCAACTGTCATAGCCTAAACACACAAACTTTAAGTGCAATTGTATATGGGAATAGTATCCATTATAGGTTTGTATTGGCAATGGGATGCTTAGGTAATCAGACAAAGAGTCCTCATCAAAAGTTCCCATAAGATCGTTTGCACAGTAGTATGAGAACTTTTATTTTATACATATCTATATATGCATAAGGACAACTGAATAAACCTATAAAAAGCTGATACATGTTCTGAAGGTAGAATGATATCAACCAAGTTAGAAATTACAGTTTACCGTACTCCGGTCTTTAACCATGCTGGTGATAATAGAGGGAATGTAATGGAAGTTGCACACTTTTTAGTAGCATGGGGTTTTGTATGACACCCTGCTAGAACCCAAACTTTGTCCATATACCCTGTAGGGATCTCCAGCCCCTGACAATCTTCAGACTCCCGGTATTGAGGAACGGTAAATATTGGTATGCCATCTTCCCATGTAGGCAACATCTCCATTGTGTATAGAGGCCTGCAGCACTTGAAATTATTCACTGGTGTCCAGATTGACTCCGCAAAAGGAGTTTGTGTTTCTGAGGTGAGATGTGGGGTTATCGGTGCGTCCACCCTTCTTTTATAGATAGACAATTGAGCACTTATATCCCGACACTGAGTTCCACGTGTGGAGATTTGTTGCGGGTTGCACTGGGCTGAAGGAATTATGTTGTGGGGGCTACTGTCATTTGTCCTGCCGGGGGGGGTAAGTGGTAGGCCGCAACCTATAGAATGATCCAGTAAACTGAATCTTACATCAAGCCTAGTAATATTTATATTGTTCAGGAGAGTGTTGTTGCAGATAATACTCGATAAAGCTCTAGGAAAGAGATTTTGTGTAGATTAATGCAGAGGCTTGAAGAAGCAGACAGTCTAGTGACCTATCATGGCTGCTTCCTGGAAGTTCTTCCATGTAACATTTTCTTTATTTAAAGCTAAAATCATCTCGCCAGAGAAACTGCTTTCTGCATTTTTGCATTTGTTCTAAATGATGATAGAATAAATCCCAGTAATTTAGCTTCATCACTGCCAACTTCACCATCAGCTTTACTGTGTTCTTGAGGGATTTTGTAATATTCTCATGGGTTTTCATAATGATTTTATGATATTTCATGGTAAACATCTTCATACTGAGGAAATAAAGAAAGTGACTTTACCTGCACAAGTAGCTGATCCCATTGCAATGGAATGTGGATGCTGGGGAAATATTATAGTAAAATATTGTACAGAAATTTATATAATTTAGACAAAAATAATCTTAACATGTCCCTTTAAAGGGACATTAAACAAAAAAGTATTTCACATAAATGAAAGAGCGTTAGATCTAAAATCTAATTTAAAGAATAACAAATATATACTAACAAAGATCATTAGCATACTGCAAATCTTTTTTGTCCCTCTAAGAAGTCGGTTTGTCAGTTCTGAGTGCCATTTTCCCTGTAAATCTGGGATCACACAAGGTGGCCAGAATCAGTTCAGGGCATTTCTCCAGATGGTCCCCTTTAAGCTGCTCCTTCAGTCTCCTGACAAGTGCTGCTACGTCACTGCTTTCTGTACCATCAGGAACCACTTCACAATTTTCCAAAAAAAGGCATCCATCTTGCTCAATAGGTGACTTAACAAGGGAATGACTTGACCCAGACTGGCAGTATTTTGGCTCAAGTTCTCAGTCACATCCCTAAAAAAGCTTTAGAATGACTACTAACTGACCAATAATGGAACAATCATTCTTGCATAATGAACTCATGATGCCAATGTATTGATCGGAAGTCATAGCATGGATAGCCCTCTGTTGCTCTAAAATACATTCCAGTATATGCAAGGTCAAGTTCCAACTAGTAGTTATGTCTTGCTTAAGACTTAAAACTTGTTGGGAAAGCTCTGCCCTCTCCTGTTCCTGCCTAAGGAACTGACTGAATTTAATACAATTTAATGCAAATCCGTTATACAAGTACAGTTGCTAAACTAGAATTGTCTTCAAGGATTGCAGCCTTTACAACCAGGTGGTGGATGTGAGCTGAACAACACACACCAATAAAGTCACCCTCATGGACAGCCTTTGACATATTGGCTGCTTCGTCTGTGAAAATGAATCCCATTTTAACCTTTTTTGCCAGCCCATTCTCCTACCCACTGTGCCATAATCCTCCTAAGAGCCTGAAATATATTTTCAGTGGTATGCTACTCACTCAACACCATAACATGAAGTAGGAATGATCGGTAGCCCTGCTGATCTACCGACCCGCTCCTGTCTTTACCGGAGCTGCCTGCTGCTGCACCACCACTAGCAGTAACAACACTACCCTCATCCTCATCACATGCCCTGGGCTGACACCAGTGTGCCATCAAGAAGAAGAAGGCATGATGATATGATGGCTGCCTGGACATCCCCCTTGACAAATGACAAATGGAAAGCAGCTGGAAGCGATCCTGCTCGCTTCCAGCTGCTTTCCGGTTATTGCAGTGATGCCTCGCTATGGAGGCATCCAGCAATAACCATGCATGGCCATCCGATGCAGAGAGAGCCACTCTGTGGCCCTCTCTGCACCGGACAGTGATGGCCGGTATCGTTGGTGGGTGGGAGCCAACGTGGGAGGCGGGTGGGCGGCCATCGATGGGCCGTGTGATGTGGAGGGGGGCGGGACCGCAAGGGGCATGCACAGACGCGCGCATGGGCATGGAGGCGGCGGGCAGGAGCGTGCACGGGGCAGCAGTGGGTGGGAACCTCTACACTACAGAAAAAAAATAATAATAGTGGGAGAGAGTCAGAAAGGGACAATTAAAAATAATCTAAGGGATCTTGGAGGGGTGGTGGGGGAGCTACACTACAGAAAATTGAAAAAAAGAAAAATGTAAACTGGGTACAGGCAGTCAGCTGCCAGAACCCAAGATGGCGCCCATTAAGGTAGAGGGGGAGGGTTAGAGAGCTGTTTGGAGGGGGATCAGTGAGGTTGGGGGCTAAAGGGGGATCCTACACAGCAGCATATGTAAATATCCTAAAAAACAAAAAACAAAAAAAAAAAAACAAATATACCTTTTATTTTAGTACTGGCAGACTTTCTGCCAGTACTTAAGATGGCGGGGACAATTGTGGGGTGGGGGAGGTTAGAGATCTGATTGGGAGGGATCAAGGGGTCTGATGTTTCAGGTGGGAGGCTGATCTCTACACTAAAGCTAAAATTAACCCTGCAAGCTCCCTACAAGCTACCTAATTAACCCCTTCACTACTAGCCATGATACACGTGTGATGCGCAGCGGCATTTAGTAGCCTTCTAATTACTAAAAAGCAACGCCAAAGCCATATATGTCTGCTATTTTTGAACAAAGGGGATCCCAGAGAAGCATTTACAACTATTTGTGCTATAATTGCACAAGCTGTTTGTAAATAATTTCAGTGAGAAACCTAACGTTTGTGAAAAAGTTTGTGAAAAAGTGAACAATTTTTTTTTTTATCGCATTTGGCGGTGAAATGGTGGCATGAAATATACCAAAATGGGCCTAGATCAATACTTTTGGTTGTCTACTACACTAAAGCTAAAAATAACCCTACAAACTCCCTACAAGCTCCTTAATTAACCCCTTCACTGCTAGCCATAATACACGTGTGATGCACAGCGGCATTTAGCGGCCTTCTAATTACCAAAAAGCAACGCCAAAGTCATATATGTCTGCTATTTCTGAACAAAGGGGATCCCAGAGAAGTATTTACAACCATTTGTGCCATAATTGCACAATCTGTTTGTAAATGATTTCAGTGAGAAACCTAAAACTGTGAAAAAAATTACGTTTTTTTTTTTTAAACAATCCGATTTGGCAGTGAAATGGTGGCATGAAATTTACCAAAATGAGCCTAGATTAATACTTTGGGTTGTTTACTACACTACACTAAAGCTAAAATTACCCCAAAAAGTTCCCTACATGCTCCCTAATTAACCCCTTCACTGCTGGGCATAAAACACGTGTGGTGCGCAGTGGCATTTAGCGGCCTTCTAATTACCAAAAAGCAATGCCAAAGCCATATAAGTCTGCTATTTCTTAACAAAGGGGATCCCAGAAAAGCATTTACAACTATTTATGCCATAATTTCACAAGCTGTTTGTAAATAATTTCAGGGAGAAACCAAAAGATTGTGAAAAAAAATTGTGAAAAAGTGAACGATTTTTTGTATTTGATCACATTTGGTGGTGAAATGGTAGCATGAAATATAAAAAAATGGGCCTAGATCAATACTTTGGAATGTCTTCTTAAAAAAAAATATATACATGTCAAGGGATATTCAGGGATTCCTGAAAGATATCAGTGTCCCAATGAAACTAGCGTTAATTTTGAAAGAAAAGTGGTTTGGAAATAGCAAAGTGCTACTTGTATTTATGGCCCTATAACTTGCAAAAAAAGCAAAGAACATGTAAACATTGATATTTCTAAACTCAGTACAAAATTTAGAAACTATTTAGCATGGGTGGTTTTTTTGGTGGTTGTAGATGTGTAACAGATTTTGGGGGTCAAAGTTAGAAAAAAGTGTGTTTTTTTTAATTTTTTCCTCATATTTGATACATTTTTTATAGTAAATTATAAGATATGATGAAAATAATGGTATCTTTATAAAGTCCATTTAATGGCAAGAAAACCAGTATATAATATGTGTGGGTACAGTAAATGAGTAAGAGGAAAATTACAGCTAAACCCAAACACCGCAAAAATGTAAAAATAGCCCTGGTCCCAAACAGACAGAAAATGGAAAAGTGCTGTGGTCATTAAAGGGTTAAAATGTACAAAAACCTAACATTACTATTTTAAAAACTAAAATAAACGGAAAATAAAAAACCTGTTATAAAATTATAAAATCCTAACACTAAGAAATTATTAAAAAACAATAAGATTACAAAAAATAAATTAAATTATCCAAAATAATAAAAATCTAATAGCCCTATAAAAACAAAAAAACACCCCAAAATAAAAACACCCCCTAAGCTAACAATAAACTAACAATAGCCCTTAAAATGACCCTTTAAATTACTCTATTACCTAAAAACAAAATGATTCCCCCCTAACAGCAAACCCAACCAACCGCTCAAAATAAAAAAAAACCTAAGTCTAAAAATAACCTAAGATACCCATTGCCCCTAAAGGGGCATTAGTATGGGCATTGCCCTTAAAATAGCTTAACGCACCATGCTGCACAACAAAAGAAGTTTTTTGTTTAACTTGTAATGGCAGCGCTTATGGAAAGTGTGGTACCGCTAAATTTTTTGTGTTATTTACGCACCAGGTTTAGCGCACAACTTGTAATCTTGGTGTAAATTTACTCTTGTCGGGGTAGCACAACTGAAAATCTTGCATAAAGTTTTAGGACTAAATAAATAGTTGCACCAAGTACAACATAAATACATATTAATAAAAAGTTTTAAGGGTTCAAAGGTATATGGTATATGAAAATATGACAACGCGTTTGAATGGAAAAGGCTACAACATATATATATATATATATATATATATATATATATATATATATATATATATATATATATATATATATATATATATATATGTGTGTGTGTGTGTGTGTGTGTGTTTGTGTGTGTACATACATATAAAGACATATAAACACACACATATACTGTATATATATTTAAAAACTTATCCTATTCGTTATTAATTTATACCACTCTCTGTCTACCGTAACACAGCAGAGCCCTGCCCCTGTCTAATGTATCCTGAACTCAGGATAACTTACCTCATACACAATGCAGTGAAAACACCAGTGCCAGGAAACTTAATAAAATTCAAAAGTGGCACTTGCCTGCACCCCTGTCCGACAGGAAGGACATCT